>NW_004797478.1:439380-443765 GCF_000002075.1 Aplysia californica | reverse complement strand
CCCCCCCCTTCTCTTTAAGAATAAATGTGATACTGCAGCGATACTATTCTTTTATTTTATGGTTGGACTTTCTTTTGCAGTAGAGATATAATCTATTTCTTTATCTACACCCTTGCCCCGATACCTCCTCCCTCCTTTTTCATCCCACTTGCTCTCCCCCCTCCTCCCTCTCTCTCTCTGCCTCTCTCCCCCCTTCTCTCTCTCTCTCTCTCTCTCTCTCCTCTTCCTCCTCCTCTTCCTCCTCCTCCTCCTCCTCCTCCTCCCTCACTCTCCCCCTGTCTGTTGCTTCTTGATTTAGACATTTATTGTTATTACTGAAATAGAATGTGAGGGGTTATTTTTTTAAATAAAGAAAACCGAATGCACTTCAGTGAATCTCCTGCGCATAGAACACAATTTATTTGAATTTAGTCTCTACCTCAAGGACCTTGGTTCTCACCAAGAAGGCTATAATTTATGTTAGATCTTACCTACTCTAAGATCAGGAGTGTGGCTGAAAGACACCTAAGAAAGAACCAATCCAGATTTCTTTCAGTCTGCGACGTACTATGATGGCAGACTAGTAATAGTTCGAGAAATTGTCATGCGCTTTGAGTAGTTGTCCTTGCACGAATACTCATGTGCACTGTCCTGATATATCGGTCTTGAGCTGGCATTGTTACCCTTGTACGACAAATTCTGGGTCGGTTTTGAATAAGCCAAGTCAGTGCAGTCACAACGTATAATTGTCTCCTTAGGCTGATAGTCCTGATGTCGTTGAATGTCCTAGCAACAGCAGCATTGAGCTTGCCGATAACTTGATTTTTCTAATCTTGAGTTAAAGGTACCATCTTTTTGGGGTAACAATTATCGAATGTTGTAAACACAGATCTAAACTTCATTAAAAGTCACGAACTTTCGTACAATAATATAACATCTTTGAGTACAACCTATAATGTAATCTCATAAGCTGAGGCGAGGGGGATCAAACAAGTTTTAAAGTTTAAAAGTCTGGGATGTAATCATAACTACATTTGATGACAAATGTACCAATTGAATCCAAAGCGGCAGACTCTACAAGAATGTATGGAACAGGTACATGCATCACCCGAACGACCAAGATCCCGGTCTTTTGAGTCATAGTTCTCATCACACTGTTCTTTGTCTGCGAAATTTGGGCGGTTTACTAGCATTGGAGCACCACGGTACGGAGTAGCTACTGAAATTTGCCAGGTTGTAGTTAATACATGGTAAATCGATGATACACGTACATGTATTCAAATTCCAAAATCTGAGTACATGAACATGGACATAAATTATGTTTTGAAAGCATTCTAATTTAGGTCTAGAAACTGAGTTTTTTTGGGGGTTTTTTAAGCTTTATTTTATCCTTTTTTTCTCGCTTTCTTATGTGTCCCCCATCCCTACAAAAAGACCCCCCCCCCACCCCAAAGAAAAAAATCACTGCTTAAACAATAAATAAATGTAAACAGGGCTCCAAGAACTTGTTCCTCAATAAAATTTTCTTTCTCACTCAAGGTAAAAGCTTCATTGCGCTTCACCTGAAATGTTACTACCAAGATAACTTCTCCGTTTACCGTGTAGTTAATATACATACACTCAAAGCACAACATTCACCTAGTGAGTCGTTGCAACACGGACAGTAAGAGGAGATATAAATACAGTTTCTGTGAGATTTAAATGGGCATACAAAAATCTGAAATAGTTTATTCTCACTGGAAAGATAGAAGGCAAGCAGTTATAGCTTGATCAAGAACAACTTAATTGGAGAAATGGAACAGATTAGTGACGGGACAATATTATCACGGTTAAATTAGTTGAAGTTTTTTTTTCGAGCAAGTAAACAAAAGGGTTAAAGAATATTCCACTCACTATCTCAATAGGACAAAAAGCGAAAATTCGAATATTCGCGACAAGAAATTTTGTCACAAAGCTGTTCATGCAACAGTGTCGTGCCAGAGAGTTCGTGGTGTATGAATGGCGGCACTTCACTACGCTGTCGCGCCCCTGTTAGTGGAATGGAGAGCCCTTTGCATTTCCCATCTCGCTCAGATTCGAAACATGGTGAGTAGGGAACGGAGGGTAAGAAAACCCAAGATCAAAGTAACGATTCCCATAGGACTTTTCCTCGGAGATGACAGTTTGAGGACAACATCCTCAGAAAGGTGTCAGCGTCAATCAGATGTAAGCCGGGGTAATCGGTTAACCAGAGCGACGACTACGAGGCCGGAGAGCTTAAAAATAGACCTTCCATTGATTTTTTGTTGTTGTTTCTTTTTCTTATCTCTTGAAAGTTTCAATATTTTTGTCAAATACTGTCCGATTGTTTTAATTCTTTATTTTGATAGTAGAGAAACGACGATAGTCTTGACTGTAACATAAACTGGATATCAAAGCATTTCGCCCCTCGGTAGAGCTAGATGCGGGCCAGATTCCATTGTCAACCGTGTGCAATTTTTATTTTTCGTCAGGATGGATGATTACAAAAGAAAGATTAACCGAGTTAGTCCGAGCAAGGTCTCTGCTCTGGGTCCCACGTTATCCTGACTTGTACGACATCCTTGTATAACTGTAAAAGAGTTTTTCACCAGGATTGTCCATGAGATGCTGGAATGTCCAATGAAATTCTCCCCTGAATTCTCTGAGCAAAAAATGAAATGCTCTCGGCACCATATTATGCTGTCTCTTTCGCTTCCTTCTTCTTAGGAGCAACAAAATCAGCAAACCTTCTTTGTTAGATGATTCCATCTTAAATGCACTACACAAACTGGTGTGTGAGACGTAAAGCACGAGCCCTTAATGGCCCAGTGGGCCGTGAAGCATGAGACGTGAGGCATGAGGCATGAGGCATGAGGCGTGAGGCATGAGACGTGAGGCGTGAGGCGTGAGACGTGAGGCATGAGGCGTGAGGCGTGAGGCGTGAGGCGTGAGGCGTGAGGCGTGAGGCGTGAGGCGTGAGGCGTGAGGCGTGAGGCGTGAGGCGTGAGACGTGAGGCGTGAGGCGTGAGGCGTGAGGCATGAGGTGTGAGGCATGAGGCATGAGGCGTGAGGCGTGAGGCGTGAGGCATCAGGCGTG
This sequence comes from Aplysia californica, assembly GCF_000002075.1. Taxonomy (NCBI): domain Eukaryota; kingdom Metazoa; phylum Mollusca; class Gastropoda; order Aplysiida; family Aplysiidae; genus Aplysia; species Aplysia californica. The sequence continues at coordinate 440,689 of NW_004797478.1, read as the reverse complement.
AGGTATGAGGCGTGAGGCATGAGGTGCGAGGCATGAGGCATGAGGCGTGAGGCATGAGGCGTGAGACGTGAGGCGTGAGACGTGAGGCGTGAGTTTCTATGGCTCGGAAGCCTTAGATTCACATGGCTCTTTTACGAAATGGGTTATCTCGGGGCTCCAGTGGCTGAGGGGTTAATGAGCTAGGGTTCACTATAATGTCAAGCGTCTATCGTTGACACGGCGTTCAGTTGGGTGGTCATTGGGTGTGTCCTTGAGAAAGACACCTAAAACAACAACAACAACAACAACAACAACAACAACAACAAACAAACAGACACCCCCCAAAAAAAACAAACTAAAAAAAAACAACCAACCAACAGGATGTTGCACATTGGCGACCAGAGACTGGTGTGGGAATTGTCTATGTTAAAAGTTGTGACGTTGTGTAATGTATTTGTGTGTCTATGTAATTTGTAAGCCATTTAAAAACACATTTCCCAAATAGATCAATAATCTGAAATGTTTATTTGCTTCATTTATAACATTTTTGTAACCACATACTTTAGCCCATGGACCCTGCCCCCCCCCCCCTTCCTCCCTCACTCCACCCCCATTTCACCTCCACCCCTCTGCCCGCATCATACACAATTGCAAAGGCGTCCTCATCTCTTGTTGATTCTAATTTAGGTATCATTTTACATGGTCTTCTACTTCACCCCCTACAATCTTGAAAACAACTCTGCCCTTATAAAAAAAAAAAAGAAATACGAAAGTGCTGCGTTTACTCTTGGAATCGGGTGTGTTTTTACACACCACCTCCCTTTTTTTGTTTTAAAAAACCTCTCTCTTAGCAATTTTATTGATTATATTTTAGGTTGCTGGGCTCGGAGCCTGAAGGTTGTGGGTTTGATCCTCGTCAGGGGAAAGCACCTTGGCGGGAATAGATACCAGGCCATAGGCAGCGAACGATCTTGTCAGTTTGTTATTGTTTAAGCGCTTAATCGGATGCTTGTACAGTGTGCTTCTCGAGAAGCCGAAAATGCTTCTGATGGTTCTCGGGTCTGCTAGGGTAATAATAATAAATGGATTGTAAAGCGCAAAGGCTGTTGAGCTATGATATTATGCGCTATACAAATGCCATTCAATATGAACATTTTCTGTCCCCTGTGCAACGTACCCATTTTTAATTCTATTCACCGCAACAAGTACAACAGCAGTAGCAGCAGCACAACAACAACACAACAACTTCAACAACAACACTTAACAACAGCAACAGTAACAACAGCAACGGCACCGCCACCGCCACCACCGACAACAACAAAATCGCCCT
>NW_004797478.1:434124-439280 GCF_000002075.1 Aplysia californica | reverse complement strand
GAGGAAAAGGAGATGGTTTTCTTCGTTTAATTTGACTTTAGAATGAAGGGCGAGAGGTCATTAAAATATTTAAAAAACTAAAACTCCGCACTGAACATACCCCAACTGCTGATGAACAGCAGTCGATCTGCGCACGCAAGGAAGTGCTATTCCTATTCTTCTTCTGGAAAAACGAAAGAGAGCTTCAAAACAGACTGCAGCGCCATCTGAAGCAAAGAGCATACTTCCTGCGGACACTTTTTAGGCTGAGTGACCCATCTTGTCTTGTACTATCTTTGCTATAACAGACAAATAGTAAAATACTAGTCGCTTTCCCCCGTTCGCTGTTCCTCAGTAAAATGACGTCAGCAGTCGCTGTTCCCCAGCGCAGCTAGCCTACTTTTGGTCATTGTAAAGGAACACGGCCGCGCTGGAAATACCGAAACGGCCGCTGTCAGGGAACATGAGTGCGGTATGGTACTTTTGGTGAGAGAAAAAAACCCCCAACAGTTTCTCCTGATCTGTAAATGCAGTTTCTTCTCCTGCCACTGTGGAGACCCAGTGTGGCCACTTCGTGACTTTTAATAGACATGAAACCATAGCCTCACAATAAACCCTATCCGTACGCCTAGGGTCATTTTGTACCACAGGGGTTGTATTCTTCACATTTTTAGAATACTTCTAGTGCGAAGATCTCCTTGAAACTTTCAGTGTTTAAAAAACAACAACACACCAACAAGCAACCCATTTAGACAGACTGCTGTGTAAAGCGTACGGATTGGATTAATGAGTAAATTTCCTCTTTGGAAAGTGGTGGCACAGAGTTCCCCACGTCGTATTGATACGATAGTAGAACACGATGTACGGATAGGGTTTAAGGAATTTCACTCGCGGCCGCGTTGGCACCTCTACTATAACAATGTAATGAACCGGTCTTTTAAAATCTTATTTCATCGCTAGTCACTGTCTTCATCTTAGTCATTTTTCGTACTCCTTTCTTTCTCAGGTGAGGAAAGAGATAGAAAAACTAAATCATCCCGGATACACGTTCTTCCCCTACATCTATCGAGCTTTCGTCGACGCTGGGAGATCTGTGAACATCTACAACATCAGCGGGCGGTGCCAACAGGAGCTGACGTCGTACTATGCCGGTCTGAATGCGAAACAAACTTGGGCTTGGAATAGTAAGTCTTTAGGTGTCGAGAGGGGGACAATGGCCTCTGTGATGTAGCGGTCAATGGCTGGAGACCGCGTCCAGTTAACGTGTGGGAAGAATTTTTATCGATAATCTCTGTCTTTTTGCTGGGATGTTGCATCTCTCTCATCCCGGGTTGGCCCTGACAGGCAGGCCCGAAGCCCACCTCCTAAATGAACTAAATTGTGCTGGCAGGGGAGTCAAACGCCTACTTAAAAAAAGAGGTGGTGGACTGATCAAGATGACGCAATGTTTGAAGTTTACAGACACCCCCCCCCCCCTCCCAGATCCCCAATATTACATTCTGGTTGATGTGTTTCACATTAACAATTACAAACAAAAACATATCATTACGTAAGAAAAATATCAAACAACTGTTCCCATTTGATGGTAGCCGCGGTTTTTTTAAAAAGCATCCAGTCATGCGCTTCCCTCGAGGACTCAGAAATGTGACCAGGAGGACACACTGTGTCGATCATCAGCAGACCAAAGGCGACACATTCTGAACCAACACACACACATTAGAAACACGAATTTGAATATTTACATTGTATTTGTATACATTATGTTGTTGCCTGCCTGAATAAACTTTAGTTCAGATAAAGAAAACAGAATTTAAAAAAATATGTGTGAAGAAACAGCAAGTCTTCAAGAGGTGTCCGGGGGGAAAAGGGGGGCGCTCAGCCAAAACATACTATTATAGTTGTCACTTTCAGACTTTTCTTTGGTAAATGAAAGGGCAAATATTTTGTTATTCTGTTGTTTCCCACACACTGACCGAGCGGAGAACATTAAACCAGGGTGGGAACTCGTTGTCATAGCGATGCTTAAAAATGCTTTTTATAACAATTTGTGATACAATGTAATGTTCATGTATCGGGTTTTTATGGGATAGCCGGTCCCATCTAGAACAAGGTTATAGGGAATATTGCTATCTAATCAGGATCTGGCCCACATACACCGAGAACGGGATTTAGGAACGATTAATACAACAAAAAGGCTAATAACCAGATGGGCTGCCTCACCGCCAGGGGGTTGGGGGGGGGGGCACACTCCTATGGTATTAGGAAAGGCAAACCAGTGTCCATGGTGTAGCAGATTGGTGCTTTACTGTCGCACAAAGATGACGTGAACTCTATTCACGCGTGGGGAGAATTTCCATCATGTGTCTCCGTCTTTATGCCTGGTCGTTGTATACCTCTCTAGACGAGTTGGCTTTAGCAGGCAGGGTCGAAGCACCCCGCTTTCTAAAAGATCAAAATAGTGTCAACAGCAGCGTAAAACATCTACATTTACAACGGGAAAGGGGAAAAAAGAGAGTTGTGGGTGGACAGGACGAAGGCAGTTTTTGAGTTTTAGTATAGACAACGATAGGAATTTCGATGCGATATCAATACAGGGGGACAAAGCAGGACAGATAGTTATACAAAACAAATGAAAAGTGAAGCAAACCTTAGCTTTGTTTTACTCCAATATAATAAAAGGGAGATATTCAATATTAATTTAACACCCATCTCCGACACGACCGAGACAACATAAATTAATAGGAAAATTCGCAACAAACGTCATTCCCAAAAAGGAGGCAATTTCAGATCAAGCAGAGCCACGAAATCCCGATCCCGCAGTTTCACGATTACGAGACAGCCTAACAACCACTGCACCATCGGTGGTGGTGCGATAGTTTTGAAACGTTTTTATTTTCTCTTTTCGCTGGTCATAGAGGGCGCCACCGGATTTTTAGAACGCCTTTTTGATTGGCTCACCGGCTCTCTTCGAAGAAGCGCACCCTTCGCGAACAGAGTTACCTTACTTGTATGAAAAAAATCAAAGGGAAACTAACAAGTTGACTAAATATTAGAATTCAAATTTTGGAAGAACGCTATTTTAAAATGGTTACGCTAATAAAAAACCTCTTCCGGTGGAAGAAGCGACTGTTTTCTTCGTTTAATTTGACTTAAGAATGAGAGGCGAGTGGTCATTAAAATACACCCCCCCCCAAAAAAAACAACAACAACACAACTACAACAACAAAACAAAACAACAACAACAACAACAACAACAACAACACAACAACAAACAACACCCCCTTAAAACAAACAAACATAAAAACCTGAATAATTCGGCCTAAACTATTTTTAAAATTGATTATGGGACACGTCTCAGTCAGAAAATCCTCATCGGTTATTGCTTTAAGTGAATGTTGTCTCTCTTATAGGTTGCAAATAATCACTACATTGCACTTATGATGGAAGTTTGGAGATATTATAATTCAGTAATGTTTACCAAGTGTTTTTGTTTTTGTTTTTGTTGTTTCGATAAGTGTTTTACAGCGGGCGCAACTGCATAAGGTCATATGATCGCGCAGGACACATTTCATTTAAACTTTAAAAAAAATAGTTTGGTAGGAATTAATTTTCTGAATGTTGCCCGGGAGGCGGCTGAACCCGACTCTTATCGATTTTAGACCACCAATGGATTTTTAATGTGCACAACTTGCACCCAGGACATCCGAGGTTTTACACCTTTATCCGAGAAGGTTAGGTGTTAGATCTGACCTACCATAAGATCAGGGGTGTGGCTGATAGAAAGCAGTAAGAAGGGGCCAAGGAGAAGCAGTAGAAAGGCTGCAGAAAGAGTCAGGAGCCCAGAGGAGAGGGAAAATGTGGTGACAAAAGCAGACGTTAGAACATGGTTAGAGAGAGGGAAATTTAGTGAAAGGATCAACTTTTAGAGAAGAAAATATCCCCGTCGCAATCCGGATTTGAATCCTGGACCTATTGAATTAGAGGCAAACACCACGACCCATCGACCACGAGAGCCCCCTCCTTGTGTATATGTTTGTTTGTTTGTTTCTTTCCTTCTTTCATAAACTAATACATGTAATGCAGACGCTGCAGACCTTGAACGGTTTTTATTAGCATGCCAACGTATTGTAAAAAATTTAGTCCATTTGTTTGACACATCTACAATGTATCAACTTTTGTTCATAACTTTATCTTTGATTCAGTCCCGTCTGTTGAGGCTGCTTTTCACATCTCAGAATACCGTGTCTTGAAACACATTGACATGTATCTTGTAAACCAATTTATATGTGTATTTTGTTTTTATGTTGTTTAAAACCCTTATTGACACAAATGAGTCATTTCAAAGACGAGACATTATACGGTGGTGGATGGTAGCGGTGATGGTTTGGGGGCCAGGAACAGAAGTGATTAAAGTTTTCCCGAAGATGGGACCGTCGATTGACAGACTGCCACAAAAAAGAGCCGAACAGAAGTGCAAGACTTGCCTGAATGTCATAATAAAAATAAAATAATAAAATATTAAGATACATTTCTTTTTGTCTTACAGATGATACAGAGCTACAGCATTGTTTTGTCAACGTCTGTTGTGTAGAGCTTACGCTTTTCACCCTGCACACAAGACGTGAATTCTATACACCTGCGTAGGGAGGTGTTCTTTAACCACAGTCTCATTCATCCAGCTAGGAGGCTGAATCCCGTTCTGCCTGGTTTAGCTATGACAAGCAGAAACGAAGCAGCCCGCCTCCCAAATGATCCGAATTGTTTCTCTGGAGGCGTTAACACTACATTGTGATATTATACTGTTACAATCCTCAGAGACAGAAACAATTTCTTAAAACGGTAATAGTGGTTTTTGTACATAATAATATACAGGCTGAAATACTGCATGTCCTGCGGGGACTCACCTGAAAGACAGTTATAATATTCAACATTGATTATCATGATTACTAGATTTCTATAGCGCCCACTCTCCAACTGGGCTCTAGGCGCTTCACAACAACACTGAAATCGGTCATCCATGGGATATTCAAGCTTTTGAATATTCATATTATTCATATTCTTATCCTTACACACAAGTTAACACACGCATAAAATCATAATGCACAAGGACGCTCGCGCTATTAACACACACACACACACACACACACACACACACACACACACACACACACACACAG
>NW_004797478.1:430061-434024 GCF_000002075.1 Aplysia californica | reverse complement strand
GGACTCGTAATCGTGAGATTGCGGGTTCGGGGTTCGAGCCTCAGCTCGGTCCAACGTTGTGTCCTTGGGAAAAGCACTTTACACGAACTTCCCACTTGGCTCGGTCCTATCGGAGATGGACGTTAAACTAGGAGGTCCCACCCCTTAAATAACCTAATAGTGTTGATAGGGGCGTTAAACCTACACCATTTCACCATTTTTTTCACCCAAGGGGGTGTTATTCCTATTCTTCTTCAGGAGAAACGAAAGAGAGCTTCAAAACTAAGACTGCAACGCCATCTGAAGCAATGAGCGGACTTCCGCGGACACTTTTTTGGTTGAGTGAACTATCTTTTTATGTACATGTACTATCTTTGGTAGTAGCGAGTGCTCGATTTCTCTGCGACTGCCTTATTTAACCATATCAATACCGAAGGTGCGCGAGTTCATGATCAGCTTCTCCGACTGGTGACCTATTTTTTGACCGGGGAGCGAATTCAAGATTCCCCCCAAAAGAGGGCTTCTCACTGGAATGTTTCCGTCGACCAGGAAAGAACAGATCTCTTATAGCCTATTATGTGCACCAGTGCGTAGCAAAGATTCTGTATAACAAGATGGTTCATTCCTCCCTTTGATCCAATTAAACAGTGTCCTCAGAATCCGGTGGCGCCCTCTTCCAAAAAGAGTTACCCTACTGGTGTTAAAAAAAAAGTCCAAGTGAACTAACAAGTTTTAATATAAATCATAATTATATTTCGGAACAAAGCCTTTTTAAATTAAAACCCTCTTCAGGTGGAAGGGGCGCCCGTTTTCTGCGTTTAATTTGGCTTTAGAACGCGATAGGAGAGGTCATTCAAATAAAATAAACCAAAAACTCCGCACTGAGCGAACCGGAATAGCTGATGAGCAAAGGGGTGCTATTCCATCTTCTGGAGAAACGAAAGAGAGCTTCAAAACAAAGACTGCAGCAACATCTGAACCTATGCGCTGACTTCCGCGGACACTTTTTTGTTATGTACAATCTTTAGTGTGTAGGAAAAAGATTGGCCTTTCAGTTGAGCCTGTACGAAAATTGTTTTCTTTTTAAAAGATAGCAATTTCTGCTGATTCCACTTTTTACTTCCTTTTTCTTACAGCTTGTCTTGCCGCTTTATCATTTCGCTTGATATTTTACTAAAGAAGGGGACATCGCCTCTGTTATAGTAATTTAAATTCAGTCATTTCCGTGTCCTCTGGTCGATGGGGTGTCTTTGACTTTGATTAACCCTACCCTCCAAAAATCTTTGTGACCAAACACGTCGAGCGTGACGATCCGCCCGTGGACCATGTTGTTATCCCACAGGATTATTAATTACTTGCCCCCAGTGTAAAAAAAAAAAAGAAAAAAAGAATAACATTTTTCGAAACAGGAAAGAACACTGACACAAATTGTGTAAATTTTCTTATATCTGTCAACAACAGTTAGGAGAAAAATGACATGGATTTGACACGATATTGACGCTTCGCGTCGCTTGCGCGCACTTTTCCAGTGCGCCAACTAGCACGGTTGACATGTGTTTCAATCAATTTCAAGGTTGTCAATTCCGTCAATGCCCGACGATGACCGATGCATCCGCAGAAGAGAAATAGAAGACTTAGAAGACGCCAAAGGTAAGATAACTTGTGGCTTTTGCTGTGGCTGATGACAACAATTCTGGCAGAAACAAGTGTGCTCCATTTTGAGCATTCAAAAGCTTCACTTCCACTTGTTGATGTGCGCATCTTGTGGGCTTCTCTCTTGGTTTTAGCTTTTCTTATTCGTGAAGCCTCGTGCACCTTGCCCTCTAACACAGTTGGACAGTTGCTTCCTCTAAAGCAGAGAGGTGGACTATCTTGTGATGTATCTTCATCTGCATTCGCCCTCTTCAAAATATAAATTTTTTATTAATTTACTTTCCATTATCCACATATGTAGGCTCCGAACAAAGATCCTATACTACAAGATAGTTCACCCTTCTTTTTCGGCAACTTCAAAAAAGTCATCGGCAGTACCAACTGAGAATTTCGCGGACTTGACGAAACCTGTGGAAATATAGGAAATATTATCAGTGAAGCGTTGATAAAATGCTCTCCTCTCAGTTTCAGGCAACAAAATTATATGGTCGAATTTCATTGTGAACTTAAATGAATGTTGCAACACATAAAGCAGGCGTGAACCAAATAAAGTTGTTCATAACATTGCCCCGTATAATTAGAATACAGCATAGCATTTAAGTACCGAGAACAAGACCTGTCTTGAAGTATACAATTAGCTGGATTAATTCACCAACACTGGTTGGTAAACATCTACGTACTGGAATCTTTGGTGTAACAGTGAACGCTTTGCTTTCGCACGCAGAAGATCTGAGTTTGTCTCCCACATGTGGAAAATGTTTTTTGAGTGTCTCGATCTTTCTGCAACAGCAGCAAAAACAACAAATATTTTCGTATGGAGTTGATAAAAGCAGAGCGCGTTATTTTAGAAGGCGAAAAATATGGTGAAGGGTAAGTTATTATGAAAACTGACCCGCTCAGCCAAGCATCGCCTAAGATGCTTTTGTAAACTCTGTAAATCTCAGAGCTTTCACCGCTCAGCAAATCCAATCTCAAGAAAATACGTGCACACCTTTTTGAACGGTACATGCTTAGGCCTTTACTTTTTTTTTGGGGGGGGGGATGAAGTATTGTTCAGATAAGACTTACTTTTTGTGTTAAACTGGCTTATAAAAGTAGTAATGTGGAGAAAAATACACAACTTACTGGACGTTTTAAATAATCTCTGCCAATTCTTACAACGAACTTGAATTATGATATCCTAGAACAGGCACTGTTACGCAGCTGTTCTTAACTTTCTGTAAAATTTTCGCAGCGCTGCTGTGCACCATAAGCGCGCAAATGAAGGACACAACGCTAGTCTCACTCTAGTGGAGTGTGCACAGAGTTAAATGGTGTGCTTCATGGTGAACTGGGAAGACGTCAGAGTGCACAGTCTTGGATATTATAATACAAGTCTATGGGCCGTAACACAGAGAACGCCGAAACTTAAGCGGCTGAAGATCGACGTAGACAGACTCCTGTGGGTGTCTGCTTGACTCCACATAGAGAGCGCCTAATAAGGCCTAGACCTAGATATAAGTCAAATGTGAGTTGACAGTGAGGCGCCCTTCCCAGTTTTTCGGAGTAATACGAATGTAGTTTGGATTCCGATAAAGCCGACAACGCCGATCGGTGCTTAAAGCCGCCTGCAGTCTGCCAGCTCTATGTGACAAAAGTTGGAAATTATAAGGGAATTTGTATACCTATCGGCGCTTACTGAGCCAGTCTCCGAAAACGGCGTTCTCTATGTTTTCGCCCTATGGTTCTTCTCACCAATGTAAACAAATTGTGTTTTCCCTCGTGTACCAGTGTACGATGCTACAGGCAAGCAAGGCGCCGGTCTGTTCACTGGAGCTCTGACTTGGTCCGGGAACTTCCACCAATGTCTAGACAACATGGGGTATGTGAGCTCACTGCACTCGTCGGAAGACCAGCACTCTGTCCCGACCCAATTCTGCATTGTTTACTTCGATACCCCACAGTGGGTTGAGGATTTGATTAACGGATTTGTGAGTCTACAATTGAGATTAGAATAATACGGAAAAGTAAATATGCCCGCGCACTCGCTTTGTGTGTGTGTGTGTGTGTGTGTGTGTGTGTGTGTGTGTGTGTGTGTGTGTGTGTGTGTGTGTGTGTGTGTGTGTGTGCGCGCGTGCGTGCGTGTGTTAGTATGCCTGCCCCCCCCCTCGCTCCCGACACCACGGACGGAGTAGCTAAAGAAATTTACCCTCAGGTAGTATCGATACACGTATTCTAATTTCCACGTTATGAGCTGTACACTACACGGCGATCTAAATTATGTTTTTGAAACTGAGTCGTTTGTTTTGTTGTTTAGGCTACATGTAGTTTTCCCCGGCTTTTCCTCTGTCA
>NW_004797478.1:420042-429215 GCF_000002075.1 Aplysia californica | reverse complement strand
AGAGAGAGAGAGAGAGAGAGAGAGAGAGAGAGAGAGAGAGAGAGAGAGAGATTGGAATAAGGTCCTATAACTATAAGCACCCCAATACTTTTTGGGTGTGGAAGGGTTTTAAGCCATTTTTTCATAAACTATGGGACCTTAGATTTAACGTCTGTTTCCGAGAAGGATGCAAGGTACGTAAACATTTCAAGTAAGTCAGAAGGTCACGGATGTGGTTCCTCATAAACCAGAGTCAACCAGCATGATTAAGTACTATACTATCTGCATTGGAAGTTTGATGATATGGTTGATAAGGTTTTTATCTTTGGTTACTTCTTCGTTTTCAGAACTTTCCCTTGCCCCTGCCCCACCCGTCGTTTATTGTTGATGTCTGCACGGTCGCCGGGTGCTCAGAGATTGACATTTTCAGTATCGTGCAGCAATGTGAGTAGCTCAGTGTTTGGTTGTTATCGTCTGTGAACAGGGTCATGGTGGTAGTCCCTTACAGGAGTGGGAGGAGGAGGAAGAGGAAAGAGAGAGAGAGAGAGGGAGAGAGAGAGAGAGAGAGAGAGAGAGAGAGAGAGAGAGAGAGAGAGACATACAAACAAACAGGTACGTATACAGACAGACAGACATACAAACAGACAGACAGACAATTCGGGATTAAACATCATGGGAAAGGAGGTGGTGGGTGAAGTAGGAAAGACAGAAATGATGAATGCATAGAATGGAAATATAAAAGGTGACTCATCTAAAATTACACTGGAACTTGCTCCAACGGCCACTTGATTAAGACAATCATCCGTACAAACGGCGCTTCCTATTTCCTCCCTTGCTTTTATTTTTAATTTTTCCATATAATGGTGACACAGTGTAAGAGATCGACCTGACTAAGATGGCCACTATTCTCATCAACTATAGGTGGGCGTCTTAGACATTTTTTTGACTGTAGTTGTGTGCCATTTGACATATGCCATGATTGTTGTAATCATGTCCCTTTTTCAATATCTATCTTTGCAACTTGCTTATCCTGACATCATCGGACACCCAGTTGTTGATCAAGAGGCCTGGGGCGGAAACTACACAGTGACGTCTACAAGATGCTACGTGGACATTAGTTTACTGGGCCACCCTGGGACCCTGGCTACGTTGTAAGTAAAGGAGATAACCCCATGGGCAAGGCAAAACCATAAAGAAAAAAGGAGAAATAAATCAGTCTTAGAAATATTACATGCACAAATAAACAAATGAAATACAAATAGATTAATGAAATTCATCCTACTCTCTGAAAAGAAAAGATAAAAAAATACACAAATCAGAATCTTCATTATTTAAAACAAATTGTTATGTTCCTTTTTCTTGTCCTTACTGACAGTAGTACATTCATTCTGCAAATGTGTTCTTTTCACTTGTCCCAGCCTACACCCTAGACTCTTTCCTCCCATTGAGATCATATAAAATACCCTGCCCCCCCCCCCCCCCCCCCAATACCATAACAGAACTGTGGTAGGTATTTTGCTGATGCTGACCTTTGGAGGGACTGTCTACGAGATTGTATTGCGTGCCAGGCGGCATGGGATCAAATCCAGTCGAAACATTGTTGTTGGCGACCCAACTGGGGACATAGCATGTTGCAAGAACGTCGCGCCCTCTGAATCAGCGGAACCTCGAGGTAATCGGTGTGGTGTATTTTTACCTCGCCTGGTGTGCATTATTAAACGGGTATAGTTGGTTTTTTTTGGGTCTTTTATAAAAGTGCTCACCATCTTGGATGTGGTTCCTTTTAGGAGGCAGTTTTGATTTTTTTTGTCTGCATGTAAACAACCAACTAGGTATGAAGGGCGTTCAATAAGTCTTCACTCTGACGATGAAAGATTTGTCGTAAAACGAAGACATTTGCAGAATATGATAACTATCTTTCTGAAAAGCTCTGTGTGAAGTTAACAAATATTTAGATGAGTGGCTTGACATTGAGGGCACTGTAAGTGAAGGTAGATCTTGGATACGAGGGAAACTGCGAAAATAATTATTCTGTTTCAAGACAATGCTTCAGTGCACAGAGGCCACTCAGACTGCAATGCAGTGTGGCTATGAAATTCTCTCCCACCCATTGTCTTCACCCTCAGACGATTTCCTTTTCCCAAATCTGAAAACAATTCTAAAAAAACAGAGCTTCCATAGCGATGAAGATGTGGATAATGGTTTGAGTCCAGGGGCGGCTCATGGGGCTAAAAAGTGGGCGTGCACAATTAAGCTATCACAGGCTGAAGATAGTCAAGGGCATAGTAACTGAGATGGTGTATGATTTTAGGATCTTTGAGTTGGTGAGGGAGGACCTCGTGCTTTTATTTTCATTCTTTTCTCTTGTCGCTTTGATTTCTAGATCTAAATTTGTTAGTTAGCTAAATATCAATTTCCTTCTTCCTGCATAAGAACTGAACACTGTGAATCACGCAATCGGCCGCCCGACCCCTCTTTGCAAAGGGCTACGCGTTGGGTGGGAGAGGCGGGGTAGGGCTGCATTGTTTCGTCATCGCGTTGTTGATTACTGTTGCGATATGCTTATCTTGTCAAAATGTTTATGTTTTGAGAATTTTGAAAAGGCATCGTTCGATTAGGTGCAGACTAAAGACCGCTCACACTGACCCGCGCAATTAAACTATCTTGGTACTGGTACGCTCATTACCAATCGAACTCGAAAACGTTGTTCATCGTATTTGTCATTCTCAGTCTATCAATTTCAGATTCTCTAAAATTTCAAATTCAAGTCAATAGGCATATATCTAACCTTTCTGGTCTAGGACAATGGCTGAAAAACATAGAAAAATCTCTGTTCCGACCATACCTTTGTTGCTTCCCTTGATTTTCTGACACAGCCGATGACATGACTTAACGCTGTTCACGTATCCCTCGAACTACGGATCCCTCGAACTACCGAGGCTGGTCCTGACAAATTCGAGCAATCTGTGTTATACTGTAAAATGTTCTTCCGAAAGGTCCAGCACCAGAAACCCTCGTATACATGAACGAGGCTTTCTCCCCCGACGTTCAAGTTAACAAAATGAATGAAGTGAAATCGACGAAAGTGATGAAAGCAGACAGTTCTGATGAACAATCAAACTTGTCACACCCCTCGAGCGGAGATACAGAACTGGAAAAAGACAGCTTAACACTGAAAGCACCAGCTTGTGAAAAAACCGACAAGAAGTCAGATGCAAGTGGCTTCGAATTGCTAAAGGATAATGTCCTACAACGTAAACCATCTTCAACCAAGTCCAAGGATTATTCTTGTAAAAATTCACTTCCGGCAGAACGTAAAAATCAGGACATCGCTAAACTAGACGCTCGTGTCTCCCTCACAGGACTGCACAGTCCTTGCAAATCGACTCCTTTTTATCATGTGCGTTTCAACGAAAACTACAGTCCTGTTGAACTTCAACACATAAGCACCACCACAGAAACTTCATGTAAACGCGTAAAAGACACAGCAATGAGCTCAAATGTTCTATTGCTTTCTAACACCTCTCATGAACACTCTCAAGAAAATAATATTACACCAAGATCGACCTCCCTAACAGAAGCCTCAAGAGAAAAGCTTCCTGCAACCGTTCATAAATTGGAGTCTGGGACTTATGGAGAAGCCACAGGTGTTAGTAAAGACACTTATAGCTGTACAATAGACTCGAACACTGGGATTTCTAAGTGGTCTCCGTATCCTGTGGTTGCAAGTGAAGAGGTAGCAAGTCAGGACAAGGAGGAAGAAGTAATAACCAGGTCACGAAGTGTCCCTGTAACAGAGAGTGGTCAGCCCGTGGGGTCAACGCTCTTCAAAAGTCCCGCAAAAATGTCAGGCGCAACCAGTGGGTGTGGGAAACTGAGTAAAGACGGCAGCAGTGACAGGATGGAGAAACGACATCTCAAGACGCAGTTGTCTACCTTGGCCTTGGAGAAAACGGGCTCGAATGCAGGTATGATAGTATTATAATATACAATGGACTCATCATTTGAAAGAATAATGATGATGATAGTGATAATCATGGTGATGGTGTTGGTAGTGAATATGATGATGATGATGATGATGATGATGATGATGATGATGATGATGATGATGATGATGATGCTGATGATGATGCTGATTTTTTTGTTTCCTTAATGGGCCTGACGGACTCCACGAAGAAATCTTCGAGCGAGAGCGAGACTCTTTTTCGGCTCCATTGTCAATATGCTTAGCGGCACCCCCACTCCTCCAAATAACTCCATTTGAATTGCCATTGTTCCTGGACATTCAAAAATATGTTTGATATCCTCCTTTTCATGGCCGCATCTTCGGCAACATGGGCTGAGCTCTTCATTTACAAAGTTCTTATACCATCTTAAACTCCAATGATGGTCCGACCGCAGTCTCGCTAGCTCAACCTGGTTCCAGCGACATGTGATAGATGTTTGTTCCCGCTTATAGGAGTACCCAGAATACACATCTTCCAGGTGCTGGTACTTAGTTCTACATGGTGGGTCTCTGATTTCTCTCTTGATTATTGTAAAGACTCCTCTGTATGTCGTTGGTCGTCTGTCTCCTTCGATCTCTCTGGCTTCATTAGCAGCTTGGTCTGCTGTCTCATTTCCTTCTATTCCAACATGGCTTGGAATCCACTGAATTTTTATTGTGGCTCTGGCTTCACTGAACTTGCGGCACAAATCACTCATGTCCGAGCTGTTGCCCTGCAGCCCCTTGCAGAGGGACTGACTGTTAGTCAAGATCAGCACATTGGTCCTACTGTGGCAATTGTCGGCAATCCATTGTGCAGCATACATCATTGCCTGGCATTCCTCGTCAGAAGATGATGTAAGGAATGCACCTTTAGTTTTAATAATTTCTGTTCGTGGTGGTTCATCATTTATTATCACTACTGCTGCTGCTCCACCTTCGCGGTATCCTGCGACTGCCGATCCATCGGTGAAAATTGTCACATCCGCACCAACCTCTTTGATCACATCCTCAGCTGCTTCACGTGCCTTTACAGATCATCACCTTTTCCTTTTACTCCTCTCAGTTCTGTCCGCATTTCGATTTCGCCATGGGTCTCCTATGGACAAGCTCTCACCAGATTGATCGGCCATAGATTCTCTGCTTCACGGGGAGGTGGTCTGCTAGATCGGTGCCCATCCGAAACCAACTTTTCCTGCGGTTATTAGGCTTGACTGCTTGATCAAGGGCTTTCTTTCTAGGGTGGTTGTCTGGTAATCTCTTAGCCATTTCTATAGACTTGAGGCATGTTCTTTTTGTATAGGTAGTGTAGTGCTCAGTTCTGGTCTCATAGCGCAGCGCTTCTGTTGGTGTTGTTTTCAGCTGACCTGATACAAGTCGGAGGGCTTTGTTTTGTATTCTGTCCAGGGCCTTTGCACTAGTCTCACTCAGCCAAAGCTGCCACGCTGGGGCAGCATAATCCAACTTGCTTTTCACTAACATCTGATATATTTTCTTGAGCGACTCCTTATCCCAGCCCCATTTTGAGTTGCTGACAGCACCGATAACCTTCATTTTAGAGGTCGCACTTTTGGACACCTCCTCAATGTGCTTGTTGAAGGTTAGCTGTCTGTCCAGGTAGACGCCCAGCAGACGTGGAGTGGGGTTGAATGGTATCTTTTTCCCTTTGATCTGAATTATTGGTTGCCACGTTGCCTCCTTCACCCATGTTGAGAAGAAGCACACTTCACTCTTGGTTGCATTCAAGGTAAGCTTCCATTCATTGCTCCATTTCACAACCATATCCACAATCAACTGTGTCGCTTCATTTGCCTTTGCTTTCTTTGCGTGACTGGCCAGTATTGTGCAGTCATCAGCGAACATTGAGTAGATCAGCTTGGCGGAGGTTAGTTGTTGTGAGTCAGGGTTTGGGAGAGATTCTACCAGGTTGTTTATTAAGAATATAAACAGCAGCGGTGATAGTACAGCTCCTTGGGGAAGCCCTTTCTTGAAATTCTGGCTCTTGCTTGTTTCTCCATTCAGGCGAACACGGGCTTGTCTGTTTCTTAGGAAACCATGGATCCATCTGATTGCATGAAACGGAACTCCCTTGTCAGCCATTGACAGTAATAGTCTTTCACGCCAAACCGTATCATATGCCTTGGAGTAGTCCAGCAGGACTAGGACTGATCGATGGAATGTTGACTGTTGTTGAAAACCATCCTCAATTCCTTGACAGATTCTGATGATCTGGTCCGTGCAGCTATGACCTTGGCGAAAGCCTGCCTGAATATCTGCAATCCATTCATTCTTCTCTGACAGGTAGTAGATTCTTTCAGCGTACATCCTTTCTATAACTTTCACGACACAGGATGTCAAACTAATGGGTCGAAAGGATGTCATATCACCAGGTGACTTACCAGCTTTCAAGAGAGGAATGATAAGTGCCTTACGCCAGTCTTGTGGGCACGCTGCTTGGTTAAGCGACAGATTACATATGCTGAGCAATTCTTTCAATGCGAGTGGGCCAAGCTCTTTTAGGAAAGATGGTGGAATATTATCATCAGGTCCTGGAGCACTTTTTCTCTTCATTTGTGTTATAGCACGCTCCAGCTCTTTCATAATGAAATCTGGGTATGATTGCTGTTCATCTTCGCTGTTCGCATCGTCATACAGTAGGCGCTTCAATCGGAGTTTGTTTCTTCTGCGCTCCTCTTGGGTAAATTGGAGCTTACTGATTTTTGCATAGTGCTGGGCAAAAAGCTCAGCTTTTTTCTTTGCTGATGTTATCCTTTTCCCGTTGTGTTTCAGTACTTCGTTGGGAGAGTTGGTATCTGGTGATCCATTTAGAGACTTAATGAAACTCCAAGTTTTCCTTTCGTCCAGATCATTTATCACGCCATTAACTACCTCCTTCCCCTGGTCAGTCTTTTCCTCCTGGACAGCCTCTGTAACATCTTTGCAAGCTTGTAACCATTCCTCCCTGTGTGAGGAGATATTTTTTCTTAGCTGGTTTCTTTTCTTGATCAGTCCACGACACTTGGGGGTCATCCAAGAGTGGGATTTCTTGGACGGCTTCACCTCCCTGACAGGCGCATAAGCTGCTTCAAGTAAGATGGCATTGAAACGTTGGACTCGCAGATTAGATCGTCAGTTTCCGGTAAGTTATCCATCTTGCTTTCAATCTCATTTCGAAAGTCTGGCCAGTTCACTCCATTTCTTCTCCATCGCGGCGCCTTTGCAAAGGTTGATTGATGTTTAGTTGCACTGTTCACTTCAATGATGATTGTAGAATGATCAGAACCACCGAGATCTTCATCATCCACCGACCATACACATTTGCTCTTCCAGACACTTCCACATAGCGTGACATCTGGCGAGGTGCCAGCCTCTGTTGTTTTGTTGATTCGGGTGACAGAACCATCATTCAGGATGTCAAGCGATTTATTTCACGCTCATTCAACTACATCTTCTCCTCGCGGATCCTCTGGCTGAATCTCATCCCAGATTGGGGAATGCGTATTGATGTCACCGCAAATGATGCTGGATGGCGACACTGGGATGCTGTTCAAATCAAGCTGGATGGTTTGACCTGTGCTGTTCTTGGGTGGGAAGTAGACATTAGTGGCAGTTATCCACTTTTTTCTTGTCATTCTTATCCTGATGGTCAGCGATTCTGTTACTGTCTTCGCCCTTCTATCCACTATTTCATACACCAGACTATATCTCTGATATAGTTGATCAATCCTACTCCCCGGGCCCCCTGTTTGTCTTCCCGAATCGCCATGTAACCTTTGATATGTGGGGTTCTTTGTCCTTTTCCGAGTTTGCTCTCTTGGATCATTGCCAAATCAATATCACGCTCCTTAAGCCTCATCTCGAGTTCTCCAACCTTCATCTTTATACCATCGGCATTCCATTGAAGAATGCGTAAGCATTTCTTTTCAGATGACTTCATTTGTTTGGATATATCATCTATTGAAGTGTCAAGATTTGGCATAGGAGCCTCTGGCTGTGGGGTTAGGGCATCAATACATTTCCAACATGTCCAGTTGTTCGGACGTCTTTTCATCTCTTCGTTCGTCATCTTGCAACATTCTGGTTTCTTGTGGCAACATTTCCCACACTCAATACACCTCAGGCGCTGAGAACCTCCATAAGTTTTACTCATAGTCTCATTGCAACTCAAGCAATGTACTTTAGCAGAGCTTGATGGGATTCCTGCTGGTTGGTCGCTACCCAGTGGAGGCTCACCTCTGTGGACACGGCATGTCCATTCTTGCCTGGAGCTCCACCTACTGATACCACTACATTTTGGCCCTTTGTGTGTCCTTTCTTCACACCCCTCCTGATTACATATCTTAGCTTTTGGTAGATTGGCTTCGCTAAATGCAACCCCACACTAGCCACACCGCACCAGCTCCTCTGGTCCCGGGTTTAGTTCAATGTCACCTGCACCATCCAATCTGATCTTTCTGTATCCAGAGTAGATTGTGGTTTTTCTAGTCTTGCTCTGAGGAACAGGAATGCGGAAGTCAGCGACTGGGAGTCTGCTCCCGCTCTCCAAAAACACGCTGGGACTTTGGTACTCAAAGTGGCAAGCTGTCCCCTTCACGATGGAGAGTACCGTTCTCAACGAAGACAGCCACATCCAATGAGGAAGCTCTGATAATGATGATGATGATGATGATGATGATGATGATGATGATGATGATGATGATGATGATGATGATGATGATGATGATGATGATGGAAGAGGAGGAGGAAACAGAGGATAATTTAAAAAAAAGTTGTTCCTGCATCCGATCCGGACATTGATGATTGCCTTGTTAGTGACACAACTTCCTGGGCCTTCGGCATATTGTGGTAGGGTGATCAGTTCCTTTCAACACCGCCTTTACCTTCCCCTACTCGAAATCAGGTACCCTTTACTGCTGGATGGGCAGGAAGGGGCGATAAAAATCCGTGTCCGAACCGAGGCTCGAACACGGACTTACCGCTTCGGAGACGAGCGCACTAACCGCTCCGAAGACTTAGAGGAAGATTTAGCAGAAAAAGCAGAAAAAGCAGAAAAAGCAGAAAAAGCAGAAAAAGCAGAAAAAGCAGAAAAAGCAGAAAAAGCAGAAAAAGCAGTTTCACCATCAGAGACGCCAACAACCACGGCGGTGGTCACTATCTTTGAGATAATCTTCGGTTGTTATTGTTGTTGTTGTTGCTGCTGCTGCTGCTG
>NW_004797478.1:415323-417202 GCF_000002075.1 Aplysia californica | reverse complement strand
AGGAAGCGAGATAATATCACGCGAAGAAGCTGCAGGAATAAGGATGAGTAACACAGCAAATATAGTCGAACCAGCTTTGACGGCCACCTGTATAAGATATTCCCCTGAACAAATTACCCCCCCCCTCCAACATCCTTTTACATTATAATAACACTATGTAAAAAGTCCACCTGTGTAAGACACCCCCACCCCCTCGACAGTGGGTGACAAGTTCGACTGTACATATAAAAACGGAGGCATGCCAGTTAGTCACAGGCCCTAAAGTCCCTCTAAAATGTCAGTTCAGTTTGTGTTGTTCAATATTTCTTCCTTTTTGTACGCAAATCAAAGCAAATTTAAATTACTTTGTAAAATTTCAACAATGAATATTCTTTCGTTAAAAACAACTGAAAAATATAATTCAATTCATACTGGGCCTCTGACAAACTAACTGCAGTCCCCATAAAAACAAAGATCGCGACATGGCAGGACGTGCACGCCACTTTCTCTCTTCCACCGGCGTCTATGGTATGGTGGTTGGACGCTTCGCTGTCGCATGCAGAAGACTTGAATCCGATTCCCATACTATGGGAAGAAGTTTAATCGAGTTTATCTGCCTTTCTGCTGGGATTTTGTATCCATCTTGTCATCTCAGCTCGGTTGGCTCTGACAGGCAGGGTCGAAGCCCGCCTCCTAATTGATCTAAATCATGTCGATGGGGAGTAAAAGGTCTACATTAAAATCTGTTCCAATCATGATTGAACGCTCTGCGAGCGATCGTAATTTGAATCAATTACCAGCAGGCTTTATGTATTCTTGACCTTAGGTAGTTTCTCGAATTTACAATATTTTTCAAGTTGCAGTTTGGGATGACTATTTTCGAAACGAAATAAGACCGCCCCCCCTCCCCCCAACTACTTTTCATGGAGCCTTAATGGTTTTGTTTTTGTGTTTGGTTGACAAATATTCACGAGAAAGCTTAAGAACCTTATCGATATCAACTTTTTTCTGGACCAGTGGTCATCTGGCCTGTACTTGATTTAAATACGCAAATCATAGCGGACGTAAAATACTGCTTCTCAAAGAGGAACTGCATTGGCTCATGTGTATGTGTGTTTTTGTGTGTGTGTGTGTGTGTGTGTGTGTGTGTGTGTGTGTGTGAGAGAGAGAGAGAGAGAGAGAGAGAGAGAGAGAGAAAGAGTAATCCAGTTGTTTATTTTTGCAAGTTACCTGTACTGGAGACAGACTGAAGGTCGCTACTCGTCGGTTGTGAAATTGTTGTTTGTTTTTGTTTTGTTCGTGTATATTTTTTTTGTTCGTTTATGATTTTAAAACATTAATAATAATTATGTTTCTGTTCGTGCGACGTTCTCTGAAGCAGTAGAGTCAGTAGCCTACATATTGTGTATTGTTGTTATTTTGATTGCTCGTTTTCGTTTATCGTGCTGTTCTTTTGTTTGTTCGTTATTTTTTATGTTCTTTAGAACCTCGCCTTTCTTGAGCTTTTCCGTTTTGTTCATGTTGCTGTTTCTCTCTCAATCTTCCGTATTCTTTTAAATCTCATTTTGCGCTGTGCCATTTCTTTTGTATTCTCTATAATCTTTACTCTTCTTTCGTTTGCTCGTTTCTACCATTTCTTTATTAGCTGTTTTTGTTTTTGTTTTTGTAAAGTGTTTTACGGCTCTCGCAACTGCATAAGGTTATATGAGCGCGCGGGACACACCTAATATTTACAGTTGGTAGGAAATTTGGAATTTTCCCCGGGTGGCGGCCGAAGCCTACTCTTATCGATTTTGGACCACCAAGGGATCTTTAACGTGCGCAACTTGCACACGGGCCCTCCGAGATTTTTCGCCCTTGTCCGAGAAGGCTAGGTGTAGATCTTTCCTACCAGCTAGAA
>NW_004797478.1:400323-415223 GCF_000002075.1 Aplysia californica | reverse complement strand
AGAGTGTGTTCTTGTGTGTGTGTATGAGTGTGTTTGTGTGTTTGAGCTCGCACATACGTGCGTGTTCATGCATCATGTATGTGTGTGTGTGTGTGTGTGTGTGTGTGTGTGTGTGTGTGTGTGTATGAACGTTTCAATATGTTGTTCCTGTTGATTGAATGGGATGATCTTTTTAAAATATTTAAGTCCATTCATAATGTAGTGTAGACATTTTTGAAGAGGCCAAGACAAGAGGGATTTCTTTCTAATTTTTTCTCCAGCCATTTCTGAACGTAGCAGGGTTCTTTTAATCTATTAATTTCTATTAAAGCAATTAACTTTTTATTCCTGTCAGTCCTCTTCATACCGGCGTCTGTAGTGGAGGTGTAGCGGTGTGGCGTGAGCTCTATTCCCGCGTGAAGAGAACAGTAATTTTGTTGTGGTGTTTCTCCATCTCTCCGCTGGGACGTTGCATTCCCGCCAGTCCAAGTTGGTCGTTACAGGCAGAGTCAAAGCTCACCTCCTGAATATAATGATCTGCAAATTTTGTGGATGGGTTCGTTAAAAAAAAACAAAAACACACTATCTAAAAAGAGTACAAGAATGATTTGTTTGTAAATAATACATTATTTTAAAATACAGTCGAATTTGCCATGACTACTACCTGTACAAAAGGTCAATTTCCATTTCACCCCTTGCGTTTTTTTCTGTATAACAGCATTGAGAAAAAAATGTCCAACGTGGCCGCGGCCACAATATTTTATCAACTAACAACCAAGAAAACCTGTCTGAGATGGCCATGCAAATCTCTCGCTTTGTCATGTCATGGATTATATTCGGCCCCTGTTGCTGTAAACGAACCGTCATGATATATTCTCCTGTCATTATTATCACTCTCTCTATCTAATGAATGAACTGCTCATGTTGTGTAGGTCCTTCCAACTGTTTACTCAAGCTGACCGGTCGGTAATACAATTTTCAGTTGCTGGGGAGGGAGGCGTGTGAACTGGCCTCAACTGACCGTACACAAATCATAAGTGAGATGAGCAGTCGTTCTTTGTTTTCTTTATTTTGATCATTCCTGCCATCTGACTAAGAAAGATCACGCTATAACAATGCATGTTGTGAACCTCTGTCTTAGGGATCACTTGTTCACACGGACTCTTGAAGTCATCCATACACTCACCCTACCTGACAATAAAAGTGGGTGGTTGTCGGGTGCTCTGGTGTGGTTTACTCCTTCTTTCCTATTAAACAAATATCGTCTTTATCTCTCCTCCTTCTTTTTTATGTTTATTACTCGCTTGTAACACCTCTAATCTTCTGCACTTATATTCCCTTATTGTGTTGCAAATGCCGTAAAACTCTTACTAAAAAACAACAAAAAACACACTTTGTGATTTTGTTCATAATTGTTGCTGTTTCAGCGGGACTCTGTATTCGTTCAACTTCATGAGATTGAAACCTGGTTATAAGAGCAAAAAGATGAGCGAGGTTTTGACTGTGAGGGAATACACCTCATCTGTTGGTCACAGGCTAATCAGGTATCATCATCATCATCATCATCATCATCATCACCATCATCATCATCATCATCATCATCATCATCATCATCGTCATCATCATCATCATCATCATCATCATCATCATCATCATCATCATCATCATCATACATCATCATCTACATCATCATCATCACCATCATCATTATCATCATCATCATCTTCTTCATCATCATTATCATCGTTGTACAGTAGTGAAAAAGGTGTATCATGCACAAAATTAATGCGTTTTAGTAAATATCTGCTATTACAAAGCTGTTTACTAATTTTTTTAAATTCTCTATTTGACCCCTATATAAAAAACCACATCTTTGGTTGCATACACAGGATCAGTTAAATAATGATTTACAGTAACCTAGCCTACAAACTACTCTTTTTTTGACAGCGACATCGCCCTGCCCCCCCCCCCCCCCCCCCACACACACACACATTTCAGTGTAATCTTATAAATTTCATCCCACGACCCCAAAGACGTTTCCACGTGAGTCCCGAAGAGTACCCACCCGTCTATTGAACCGTGTACATTAAATTGTGGTGTTAATGACAAAGTCATCTTTTTAATGTTTTATGTATATATTCTGTAAATTCCACCTTTTTTGACTTACTTTAAGCTAACATCAAAGAAATGATGTCGGGACCTTATTGCGTGTTCACTTTCGTCTGACTGCGTTTAAAGAATATAGCTCATTTCATTTATTGATTTATCAATATGCGCGTAACTTTTCATGGCCAGCAACCAAGCAAAAGTATTTTTAAAAATTACTGATCTAGAAATAAACAAGTTTTTATATTTTGGCCATGTAATAACCCCCCCCCCCCCCACCCTCTCCCCCCTTTGGGTGCATGCACAGGATCACAACAATAAATTATGATTTGTAGTAAATTTGCCCACAGATATCCCATTTTAAGACACAGCCACCACTGTACCCCTCATTTGAATGTAATCACGGACGGTTTTTTTTCCACACCGAAAGCTGCCTTGACGTCAGCACGTGCGTCTCGAAAACTACCCACCCTTCTGTTGGACCTTTAGTGCGTAGAACCTTAAAAAATTCCTACAAAAATAAAAGTTCTTTGGTTGGACAGATAAAATTGGGTGTATCAAAATCGGCATTCGAAATCGTGGAGGAAATCGTTTAAAAATGCGTTAACGTTAAAAAACCCCAACAACTTATATTACGACAAAATCTGGTTGTCGTCATACTTGTTTTGACGCGAGAATTTTTACATACATTTGTACGGATTTTCCGAAAATGAGGTACTCATCATCGGTATCTGTGCTTTAATGTCAACAAAGTAATGATACATGTAAAAAGTATGGGAAGCCAATAAGTTAAAAATGTCAATGTGTTTTCTCTCACACCCTCAATCGGAGCTTTTCAGTGGATTTTTGTTTACTGTGTAATTTCCCTCTGGAGAATTGCCCCTTGTGCAATTGACATGACAAGGTGTGAATGGTGTTCTGGTAGTTGTACAACATAATAAGAATAATATAGATGTGACTGAAGGGTACTAAGGGTTCATTTCATGTCACCGATCTTACATAAGAGCAAAATCTTTTGCAAAACATAGAAAGACTAGTCACAGTGTAGGCAGCGACGGGCTGAAACGAAAACTTCGGTTAAGTCTCCAAGAGTTTCAATTTAGCACCCGTTGAATCTTTAATGGTCTGAAAAGAAAACTTTGCTGTCAAACAAAGCCAGAGGACCGAAGGGCATTAATGATGCCACGCAGAAGCAATTAATTGTCAAGGCAGCTCGTCAATTTATCAAAAATCTACATTTGAAAAAGAAGTCAATCCATCAGTGAATCTAACTGGAGAAGAACAGGCGTTACCCCCCCACTCATGCCAATTGTATCTCTTTATAAATTAGCCAATTCTCGTGGTTGCTTGTACCGATTACTCAATGTACAATACTATTCTTTTTTTTTGTTGCTCCCCATTAAAACAATCTGAGGGTTTAGGACTCTAAGTTCTCCAATTAGGATAAGAAACGTAAGTTTTAAAGAACAGAATCCTGTGCAGTTGTGTAAGATTGGTGTTTTGTGAGATATGGCGTGCGATCCTGATTTTTTTGTATCGATATATGACTATTTCGATACTATATCATTAAACGGCAAATTGCCTTCTTTCCGATTCATGCCGATTTTGAGTATGTTAATGAGGAAGGTTTTCTGGTTCTAATGATACCAAAATCGTCTTTGTTGTATTTTTTTTACCACCTTAGTGAAATGCACATCTAAAGTTCTTCGCCTACTTGTCTTTACAAGCGGGTCGAAGGGAAAAGACTTGTGTTCACAGGTGTTGAATTAGTTTAATGAGTCGCCCAACCCCCCATCACACACATCATGACAAAATTAATAATTACTCTTTTCACTCCTTCATCCTCCCCCCCTCTTTTTAAAGTTCCCACGCACATTTTTCGTTCTCGCGTTAGCGTCCAGGGTAGATGGTGAGGCAGTCTTGATGAGAGTTTAAGGTCTTGTCCTTTGTATAATATCAAAAAGATTGACAGCTTTGACACGGCATGCAACTGTCTT
This sequence comes from Aplysia californica, assembly GCF_000002075.1. Taxonomy (NCBI): domain Eukaryota; kingdom Metazoa; phylum Mollusca; class Gastropoda; order Aplysiida; family Aplysiidae; genus Aplysia; species Aplysia californica. Next base: position 411,141 of record NW_004797478.1, on the reverse strand, counting down.
TGTTGCACATGCTGACATCTTAGCCAGCCTAGTTTAATGTAGCCTATGTCAAGACATTCCCTGAAAGAACCCCCCCCCCCCCGCCCCCAAAACCAAACCAAAACGAAACAAAACAAAATAAGAAAACCCCCCACAAAAAAACAAGCAAAAAAAAAAAAAGGATAGAAAAATAAAAACAAAACAAAAACAAAACCCATGGCTGATCTATAAAAACCCAGGCACCATGTCATCGCTTGATTCACTTTAAGACTGAACCTCCCTTCCAGTGAATACTTGCCCGTGCATAACAATATATTATCGGTATGACTCTAAAACAGATGTACCTGAATGCTAAAAAACTGTTGTGTGATTTGTACAAAGCGTTTTGTCGTGAAGCTCGACGAGACAGACTCTTTTTGTGCTATAAGTAATCCCAAATTCCGAGTTAAGAACATTTTTAAAGACGTTTCTACTCGGGCGGCTGGCAAGTTGAACGCTACTTGTGTGCATAATTTGCACATTCAACAGATCTAGATCTTAATTGGTCAAAATGTTTCAAAACAATGAGCTGTTGACGAAATATGGAAAAAGAACTGAATCTCAGAGTCGGAAAAAAAAGTTGTGGTAAATTGTAAAAGGTGCGGGATTTTCATTTCGCAAGCGAGCTGGACACAATAAAAAGATTTTATGTGAAAGCTCTGATCTCGTTGTGTCAAGAAGCAATAAATACTTACGCCATGTTCAGCAAAACGGTTAGAGTAGAGGAATGTGACATAATATGACTTGATGAAACGGGGATAAATGCCCACCCCAGGAAGAAAAGAGAATGTCAATCAACAGATGGGACGATGGGACGAAATGTTCCCAGCAGTAAAGGTGAAAGGCTGGTCATCGCCTACCCGGTAGCAGGAACTCTGGGTTTATCTCTGGTCCAAGTCAACTGATAATACAGCTTATCACGCAGAAATGAACAGTCGCATGTTTGAAGAGTGAATGCAGGGGCGAAGGCTGACTTGTTTGAAAGGGTAATCAAAGTGAAACGGGATCAGATATGGCTTGTAGATATGACACAAGAATCTTACTCGAGGCGGCGACTCTGAGTTGTGAATGAAAACAAATCCGGAATTCATATTGTATGTTCAACCGCCAAAATAATCGGGAAAGTATCTTATTAAATATCAGTTCCAACTAAAATTAAATTTAACTTTAGATGTGAATACATAAACACAAAGCAAAGAAGCAGAGATGTCAGTACTAGATCTATATGTTATAGATCTACCAGTGAGTCTAACTCTTTGGTAGAACCTGACAATTATCATTTTTTAAATTTCACATTTGGCTGTTTTTGTTAGCCTGTCGCGGCCAGGAGCTGGTATCATAATCGAGGTCACGATCTGATTATAGGACGGTAAAAAGTCGAGGAAAAAAAGCAAGCACTTGCAAAAGTGAAGAGATTGTTAGGAGTTAGTTCCCCTCAAATTTGTGAGGTAGACTCGACCAGTGTTAGTTAGCTTACATAATCAGGGCTTGTGATTGAATATAACTGTGACCCCAAAGGGGTGAACAGGGTATATGTGGCAATGAAATAGCTTAGACTGCTATGCACATGTTCCCTTCAACTCTATTGGTAGACTCTTCCAGCCTCACTTTAAGCTTACTTAATCAAAGCTTGCGACTGCTTATGGAGTGGCCCGAGAGGGGTGAGGAGGCTATTTCTGTGGCCGTGAAACCGTTTTAAATGTTGGGCATACTGTTCATTGTTGATTACGAACGTCTTTTGACATTTTAAGAGGTTTACGCTGGATGAATTTGACAGTGACAATGTTTCAAAATTAGGAAGGGAAGCAGTGATTATTTGATTATATAGACGCTTCGCCCCTGAGTGAATGACAAAGCAAGTGGTTCCCCAACTGGACAGATCGATCTGTACGTATAGCGGGAGAAGACGAAGTTCCATCTTTGAGCTGGCAGAAGACAGATATTGAAGCCTGCCTGCACACATACAGTGTTCCATACCCTTTTGGTGCTCTCAAACGGAGTTGTTACAAATAGTTAAACTTTATAAAACTTACAAAAAACTGCTGAGCGTGGTCACACAAGTCTCAGACTGCCGGCTTACTACGCACACCTCAACCCCATTGAACTAGTTTGGGGAAAGACAAAAAAAGTAACATTACTACCAGAAGCATAACGTTCACACTTTGTGACATAAAAGTTTTGACAGCACAAGCTTTTGACGAAGTGGACAGCGAATATTGGGAAAAATATGTTGATCAGGTTGTCAAAGAAGAAGACAATTACTGGAAGAGTGACGGGTTTGGGTTTATCCACAGCCACTAATTATCAATCCTTTTGAGACATCAGATTCGAAATCTGAAGCATTAAGCATGGAAAAATCAATCGTGGTTGAGTGATTTTATTTTAGCCGTATTCATTTTGGGTATTTTACACCCCAAAGTGGATGAATAACAATTAATTAGGAAACTCCTGGTTTAGTCTTATTATCGTGAAATGTGTTTCTACTCTAAAGTTAGCACCCAGCCAGATTTTCTACCAGAAACAGACGAAATGGCCGAAAGGCCTGTATCTAGGCCTAAAAGACAATCATTGTACAGCAGTACTTTCATTTATATGATAAAGTAATTTTTGTGTGCTTACCACGCCGTGCAGTTAGTAGTTTTTGACGAAGAGTCCAAGTTTTGTCTTATAGATTTGGAAGTAATCAAATCCAAACCATCCCATCACACGTATACAGAGTGCTCCGCCTCTGAATTTTCTGTAGAATGATGAACGCTAATCCGTTCATGTTGTAACGTTTCCTATCCGTTAACAAGTGGTCTTTCAAAAAAATAAGTGTGGTGTTGATGAAAATTGGTTCATTTTGTAATGGTTTAAATACCTGTGCTGTAAACCTCCTATGCTTTTTTGACTCGTTTTAGACTAACATCAAAGGATGCGTGGTGTCGGTACCCTAGTGGTTAGGCTACCGGACTCGTAATCGTGAGATTACGGGTTCGGGGGTTCGAGCCTCAGCTCAGTCCGACGTTGTGTCCTTAGGAAAGGCACTTTACACGAACTTCCCACTTGGCTCGGTCCTATCGGAGACGGACAATAAATTAGGAGGTCCCGCCTCTTAAATAACCTAATAGTGTTGATAGGGGCGTTAAACACATACCATTTTTTCAAAGGATGCGTGTCGGAACCTTAGTTTGCAGTGACTTTCGTTAATGGGCTTTTAGATTCTGTTAGTCGTCCAACATTTAGACCCAGCAGGCAAAGACCCGGGAAGATTAAACAGAGCAATTTTTTTTTCTCGTTTTACCGCGGACAGACGAATGTGAACGAGCTGTTGTCAGCTGTAATCTTTGTGAATGGACTTTAAGATTCTGTTAGTCATCCAACTTTAAGACCCGTTTGCAAAGATCTGTGAAAATTAGACAGTGACTTGATTTTATCTTGTTTTTACTGCGGGCAGACGAAAATGAGCCAGCTATAGAATACTATATTTCACCCTCCTTTTCTTATTGCAACGTCAGAATCGTGCCATGCTACTACTTTGTTTTACTGGGGTACACTACCCTTGGTGGTTTCATGCACGGTGATCTTGAGTTTCGGTATGGATCCAAGTCTCGACCGCACTGTCAAGACCACTGGTGGGCAAACGCCTTCTTCATCAGCAACTTCTACGCGGCGGACGCAATGGTACGAAATAGTATTTCCTTAAATATTTCCAACAATATACTGCTGCCGCCGCCGCTGCCGCCGCCGCCGCCGCCGCCGCCGCCGCTGCTGCTGCTGCTGCTGCTGCTGCTTCTGTTGTTGTTGTTGTTGTTGTTGTTGTTGTTGTTGTTGTTGTTGTGTGTATGTGTGTGTGTGTGGTAGTCTATCTGTTCGAAATGTTTGGAGCCCCGAAAAGCGTGCTCTTCGTCAGGGCCACCGCCTCCCTTGTTCAACAAGTTGTTGTTGCTGTTGTTGTTGTTGTTGTTGTTGTTGTTGCTTTTGTTGCTGTTGTTGTTGTTGTTGTTGTTGTTGTTGTTGATGATGATGATGATGATGATGATGATGATGATGATGATGATGATGATGATATTATCTTTTAAAATATTCCTTTTTGTGATGAATTTTGCTTCAATCTTCCAGTTATAGCCTCGGACAAAGAACTATTCATCTAATGGTTAATTACAACAAATGTGCCAAGTGGGATGCTACAAGACTTACACTGGCGTTGTGGTCTCAAATGATCTTCAACCTGATCCACACGGCCTGGAAACATTTTCGGAAGTGAACGTCGTTATAATTTTATAAGAAATCAAAGTGAAGAAGTCTAGAAAGATAGAACACGATTTGCTGCCATGAATAACGACGATGTGTTTTGACAATGTCAGTTGCGATAATGAAGTAGATGTGAATTCCTTTTTAATACCATGTATTCTGCTGATGTTGCTTCTATTGCTCACATTGTTCGACGAGTGCCTCGTAACGGTTTTCTTTCCTCTCATGTGCGGCATAGATATTGTCCTCGTGGGGCACCGTGAGCTCTACCAAGTGCACCTCTTTGTCTTTTCCCTCCCATAACACAATGTCTGGCTTTTTCGTAGTTGGAATGGGGAAGAATCTCTCAAAGCCCTTTAAGTCAGCGGCTACCTCCCATGTGCCTCCGCTCTGGTGGCCATTGTCATGAGCACTTTCAGCACCTTATTGTGCCTCCAGGTGTATCTGTTAAGAGCCAGGTTGCAGTTTGACAAAATATGCTTCATGGTTCCTAGCTTACCGCATCTACACTTGTTGTCCTCCTGTATCTTCCATCTGACAAAATTCACCGGTGAAGGCAGAACATCATACGTAGACCGGAGAAGAAAGCTTAGCCTTGATGTGTTCCAATTCCAGATGTCACTCCACCCGACTTTTCTTTCGACTACATGCTCTTCTCATCTGGTCATTTGTCCTTGCTGGCTACACTGGATGAGATGAATTTCTCGCCTCTCTGCCTCCATCTTTTGCATAATATATCTTGTTGCAGCTCTTCTTCTGTCTCGCTGAGACATTTTTCTGAAAGGTCTAAAGTCGCCATTACCTAGCCCTAATCTGTCAGGTTGCCCTGGACCGACAATGTCGCCATGCTCCAATGCAGAGATGATCTCGTCAGCTGCAACTTCTGCCTTCCACTTTCTGGCTGTTTTGACATCTGGGGGTTTTCCACTGATCTCCTTATCCCTTGATTCTCTCAACATCAAAAGGGTTCTAATCTTGCCTGCTTTGTAGATCTCCACGATTGACGTGAGAGGTAGTTGAAGCGCGCCTCTCTATGTCTATACAGGGATGACGTGTTAATGGTACGGGGTACCCCCAGTCACTTCCTGATGTAGCTGTTACACTTTCTTTCGATCATCTCAACTCTTGACAGAGCAACTTCATACATTGTCAGAGGCCACGCCAATCGAGGGTAGAGGGCAAACTGTAGACACCATATCTTATGCTTTCCTGGAAGCTTTGTCTGGTCAATTCCTTTCAGCCCATTTTCAGCCAGCCTGCTTCATGATTTCCACGCCTTGACTCCTATCAGACAGAGTTCCTGAGTACCACCGACCCAAACTTTTCACAGGTTGTTCTTTTACTGTGGGCATTTGCTCCCCTGCAATTGTGAACTTCAGTTGCATCTGTTTTCCTTTGTTAATAGTCAGGCTTCTAGTTTTCTGAGCATTAAACTTCATCCTGGCCCAGGTGATAAGCTTATCAAGCCGATTCAACACACTTTGCATTGTGTCTTCATCTCTTGTCAGTAGGGTCACATCATCCATAAAGGCTTTCGTTGGTGATCTCACCTTTGCTTCTTCTTCACAGCATTCTGCAGATCTCAGTAGCATCTCCATTACCAGGATGAACCAGATGACCGATATAGAGCAGCCAGCTGCAATCCCAATCTCTAGTCGGTGCCATTCCGTTGTGAAATTTGCGGTTGAGAATCGCATCTGGAAGCTACTATAGTATTCTTTCATGATGTCTTGCACCTCTTGCGGGACGTAGAAAAAATCCATTGCCTTCATCAGCAATTTATGGGGAACAGACCCGTAGGCATTCGCAAGATCCAACCCCACTACGTTTAAACTTTCCTTGGTTTTCTTGGCCTCTTGGATTGTGTCCCAAATGGCGAAAGCATGCTCGATGCAGCCTGGGATCCCTGGTACCCCTGCTTTCTGAACCCTTTCATCCACATAGCCGTTACTTTGCAAATATGCTACAGTCCTCTTTTCAAGTATTCCCATAAAGATCTTGCACGTCACGTTGATGATTGAAATAGGTATGAACTGTCCTATCTCCTTTGCATTCTGTTCTTTGGGTAGATACACGCTCTTCGCTCTGCAGCAATGTTTGACGATTTCTTTGTCTTTCCAAAGGCCTCTTAGCATCTCAAAGAGGGTGTGTCTCAGCGTGTCGCAATACTTGAACACCTTATAAGACACGCCATCTCCTCCAGGTGCACTTTTTGCTCTTGCTTTTTTTTTACAAACTCATCTACTTCTTTCTTTCTAATTGGTCCTAGGTAATATTTGACGACGGGGGCACCTGGACGCTTCAGGCCTCTCATATAAGGAAGCGGTTCTTCTCTTCTTGAATCTCTGTACGTCTGCTTAACTTAAGCATCGAGTTCTTCTTTCGTACATTCCAATTTACCACTCCGTGCCTCTGTGAACAGTTTTTTGGCTGCTTCATAAGGATTGTTCAGAAATTGTTCACGTTCCCTATTCCTCTCTTTTCTCCTCGTACACCTTCTTTCGTGCCTTTGTAGGTCTCTTCTATTTTTCTTAAGATCTTCAAACTAAATTCTCAGGCCTTCTATCTCTTCTGGTGGTGCGTACTTTTTCTGCTTTTGCAAGTCTCGTTTCTGTTTTCTTAGCTGTGCAAGTATTCTCTGCCTTCTACTCAATCCACTTTTCTTCTCCGTCTTTTTCTTTCCTTCATAAATACCAAACTCTTTTTATTGCCGAGTCATAGATAATGGTCGCAAACGCACTCAAGATTTCTTTTGCATCCCCTCTGTTAGAACTCTTTTTGACTTCTTTCAATTTCTTCTGGACTTCTTCTTCTAACGTCTTATGTTTTGCCTTCTCGTTAGCAGCAGGCCACAGTATTCTGGGTTTCCGTAACTCTGGTTCCTTCGTTTGCTGTTCCATTTCATGCTGAGACAGGGTGAAAGGAGAGTCGACTAAAGCACTAATCGCTCCAATGTGGTTTCATCCTGGGATGATTTGCTTAGCGTCTTACAATCTGACGATCTGCACTGTATTCTCTTCCTTAAACAGACTTTTCCTTGGTGTATTCTCAGCTCTCGCCAGGTATCAAACTTTCTGTAGCACTGCTCGCACATAAAGCGGTTTCTACTGCTGCTGCTGCTGCTGCTGCTGCTGCTGCTGCTGCTGCTGCTGCTGCTGCTGCTGCTGCTGCTGCTGCTGCTGCTGCTGCTGCTGCTAGTACTACTAATACTACTACTGCTGCTGCTGTGCTGCTGCTGCTGCTGCTGCTGCTGCTGCTGCTGCTGCTGGTTTTATTACTTGGAAAATTAATTTCAACTCAGTTTAGATTTCATGGTTTCACTTTGTAAATGCCACAGGATTTTTGTCCCTTAAATTTAATGTCTCTATAATAATAATGTGCTCAATGAACCAATACATTGATATCTTTTTCTTCTAAAAACCTTACAGTATTTACAGATAGCATCAAAAAAGTATTTTAATAGTTCTCAGAATGTGTGCATATTATAATTTTTTAAAATTTATCCATTTTCTGCACTCTTCTTTTTTTATCTTTTGTCGTGTAACGTTTAAGACTACTACATTTAGCTATTGTTGCAGCCAAAAACAATAATCGATTTTGTTTATACTTACTAAAAATACAGCATTGAATTACCTGTTTAAAAGCAATACTTTTTAAAATTTCTATTTTTATTGGTATTTTTGTAAATAAAAGTCTAGATCTAGTTTTCTTTTTCAAAAATAATTTTTGCCCGGTAACGTTTAAGACATTATGATTTTTTGATAAACACTTTGTTCATTAAGAAATTTGTTACTTGTTACTTGTGTGAAGGACCGACATTACTGCACAAGGGACATCCCCATAAGCGCTCCGTCCCCTGAAGAAGCACATCTCGAAGTGTGTAGATGCTGATGGTTCCAAGCAATGTTTGATTCCATAGCTTTCTGCTCCTCCCACTAAGTCTTGAACTTCTGCAGGGGCCCCATCTAACCCCAAGCTCACGAAGTCGCTCAAGATGATGGTATTCTGACTCTTCTTGTTCATTTTCTCATTTTTCCCTGACTGAACGCACAATTTCAGGTTTGTCAAGGCACAGCTTCCCTTCAAGTTTTGCTTTCCCAGCGAGCTCATCAGTCTGCCCATTACCCTTGACTCCACCATGGCCCGGAGTGAAGATCCACGTGATCTTTTTTTTTCAGTGTCTTTTTTTTCAGAAGCTCTGTCCATTCAGCTCTAATGTTCCCACTTTCAATCTTCCTCAGAGTGCTCTGAGAGTCTGTGTCAAAGATCACATGTGCTTGTTGAGTTGTTGTGACACATTTGAGAGCCTGAGTGATTGCCTCTATCTCCATTCTCATGCTAGATGTTGTCATATCGTATGCTCTCTGCTGTTCCTGCACCCATCTGCCACTCATTCTTGCTGAGAAGCCCCATCCGGATTTCCCCCCTCTTTTAACAGATCCATCCGTGTATACAACCACATCTCCAAGCCGTGAGTTGTCTTCAATCAGTTGTCGTATCTCAGCATCCCCCCCCCCTTGCGGCCACTGTCTACATTCTCTGTTCAGCGTAATCACAACGTTCCCAAAATCTCCCTGTTGTCTCTCATTCATCTTTATCCATTTTCACCCCGCTTTTTATCTTACAGTGGGCAGACTTCCTTGATGGTGTTTTCAGCCTCGGCCATCCAAGAAGCTGCTCGTTTTAGGCGATTTCCTTTGATTGCTCCAATGGCTTCGTGAAGTGGGTGTTGCTTATCAGCCGCCAGCCTCATGTACGCCCTGACCTGAGCCACTTTGTGTCTGTTTTCCACAGACATGAGGCCTAATACATGCCTCATAAAGATAAATGGCGTATCCCTGGAGAGGCCTAGTGTGATGCGCATGGCTTCATTTTGAACTCGATCTTACTTGTCCAGTTGAGTTTCTGTCAAGGTCAATACTCCAAGCCCATAATCGACTACTGCTGAGACCAGCTGCTGATACATAAGAAGCAGTAGCCTTTGTTCATTCCTAAAGCCGCCATGACCTTCACTGCATTCAAGCCCTTCTTTGCCCTTTCCACAACACCATGTATGTGATCTTTAAAGGATAGACAGCGATCGAAAACCACTCCCAGAAATAAGAAATTTGTGTGAACAAACAATGAATATAAAGGACATTGTGCTTCCCCAAATAGTTTTTCTTTTTCTCTATTATGTTTCATGTTCTGACCGATATGGTTTTGTCCTGTTACGTTTAAGACCACAGCACGTACGTTTACTCTTCACTTCCTTTCCAAAGAAACTAAACAAGCTTTAGCTTCAGCCTTGTAGTTGTAGGGATCAAAACTAGGCATGTCAAAAGTGCACTGAGTAATATTTCAAGCAGTTTGGTTGAATTCTAAATTTTGATGCCCGTGTTACAGAAAGTACAAGTTTTCAGGAGAATTGCCCACATATGATAAATCATTTATTACATGAGTTGTGGTGTAAGATCATGATTTATCCTACGAGTGAAATTGCCAAGTTGTAATCACGAGTTTCAACGAGTGATTACAACTTGCAATTTCACAAGTAGGATAAATCATGGTCTAACACCACAACGAGTATAATAAATTTTTTATACCATACTGACATCATACTGGCGAAATACATCCGTACCAACAAAGTTCAAAGGGCCCGTCAATTGGACAAGAGGGTCCATTCTAGAGTCTCACATGAAAACAACATTTTCATGTCCGTCGAAGTCAGATTGAGAATTGGGGAAAATCTGGACTGTTTTCCTTTACTTTTAGCCACGCTAATTTACAAGTTGTGCTATCCGTGTGTCTCCCTCCGCGAAACAAACCCCAAACAAAACTATCATAACGTAAATATAAAAAAAATAATCAGAAAGTGTACGATTCCAAAGTTGATAGAAACTGCATTAATATAAATCTAGCATGTTTTTGTTAGAATAGAGATGACTTTGATTTTGATTTCAAACTTCGTAACCAAAACAAACTAAAGGCAGAGTTAGATTCTACTCTCTAGATCTAGATATCTAGATCTAGATCTAGACTCTAGATCTAGATTCTAGATCAAGATCTTAGATCTAATGCATTGTTTTAAATTGGTCAAAGATGAAAAAAGGCTCTTTTAACAACACAAGTTGTCAAGCTACTTGGATATTGATGTGCTAGTTCTAAATATGTAGTTAGATATCTAGTTTTTGTCTATCGATTTCCGATATTCTGGATTTCTTAATGGGAGGTAAGAATATCAGAATAACAAGGAAAGTAGCTTTTATTATTTCCAAAAAAGTAATTGTCCAAGAGTGTTATACTCGTATATTGACTAATATCATATTTATCAATTACATATTGTTTTAAAGTTCAATCTTCTTTCATTTATATAGTTGACCATTTAGTATATGTAGTGATAGAATTAATGTAAACGAAAATTCAAAAGGCAACGCAAGTGATCTAAACAGTGGCTTTTTTACTGTTTGATGAAGTGACTACAAAATTTCAAACCACTGTAATTAGAGGTGTGCGAGTCCAGCATATTAAGATTCGAGTCCAGACTCGAGTATCTGCTCTGGACTCGAGTAATTACTCGAGTAATTA
>NW_004797478.1:372769-396837 GCF_000002075.1 Aplysia californica | reverse complement strand
CCCCCCGACGTCTGTGGTGTAGCAGTTAGGTACTTGGCCGTCTCAAGCAGGAGACCAATGCTCGATTCCGGAGTGTGCAGAAAATTAATTTTTTATCGAGTTTCTCAGTCTTTCTGCTGTGGTGCTGTATCCTTCTCAGTCTGGGTTGGCCCTTGCAGGCTGGTCGGAAGCCCGCTTTTTAAATGGGGTGTAATATGCCTGTAATATGCCTGTAATAAATAACAGAATATTTATACCCCCTACCCCCACCACCACCTCACCATATGGCCGGTCGGTTGACCAGTGCATGCCCTGGACTTACTACCTGGTCAACGACTTTCAGATCTCATTGTTGTCTCCCCTTGTGATGATACCTTTTGCTTGGTAAGTGTGCCCCAAACAGATACTTTTTTTCACACAAACAGTTTGTTGAAATTTAAATGAACATCTAAACAAAAAAATAAATTAATTAAAAGTACCATACTTCCCATTACAATATTATTATTTGGATGTAAAACTTTGACCATCAATGAACAAGACAAAAAAGGGTTACAGCTTTAGAAATGAAATGTTATAAATGGACACTAGGAATATTGTGGAGACAGAAAAAATAGAATTAAGAAGTACTAAAAAGAATAAGTATAGAAATGCAGCTCCTCCAAGACGTAATGAAACTGAAACTGTGCTACTTTGGGCAAATCAAACTCCAGGATTCACCCGAGAAACGTATTCTGGAAGCAAAGGTAGAAGGCAAATGAGGAAAGGGGAAACCTAACAAAAAAATGGGAAAAAGACATCAGAGAACTCGATGGGTGAAATCAAAGCAACACAGGCAGGGAAGAGACAGTCTCGAATATCGTTATTTTGATCATTCTATATTTTTTCTTTACGTTACTCGAAAATACTGCATTTTGATAAAAACTGAAGTGTTACTTGCAAAGTTAAAGTGGGCCTTTCAAGTTTTCAGAATTCCCCAAACAATTTCTTAATACGTGTTACGATGGAAACAGAACCAACTCTTCTTTCCATGAATTAAATTAGGAAAACATTGAATTGAAATTAGAAGTTGTTATTGAGTCTGGGGTTCGGTTTTAGGTCAAATTTTGCATTGGATATTATGCAAGCCAATAATATTGTTACAAAGGGGAGACAAATGTTTAAATCATTTGTTGTACTTTGTACTAAACGTCAGAACTATGAACGCTGTCTGATTGTCATAGTTCAGGCACCTACTCCTACGAAGGAGTCTTTCCAGATTTAAAAGAAGGTTTATGACTCTTGGCGAATAACAACTTTAATTTCTTGAGTAAAAGAGGGATAGTTGCTTAACCCTATCCATACGTCGTGTTTTACTATCGTATCCATACGTCGTGTTTTAGTTTTACTATCGTATCCACACGTCGTGTTTTAATATCGTATCCATACGACGTTGGGAACTCTGTGTGTGCCACCATTTTTCAAAGATGAAGTTTACTCGTTAATCCGATCCGTACTCTTTGCTTAGCAGCAGTCAGTCAAAATGTTTTTAAAAAAAATAGAAATACTGAGAGTTTCAAAGAGATCTTAGCGCTAGAAGTATTCTAAAATGTGAAGAATACAACCCAGTTGATACAAAATGACCCCAAGGCGCACGGATAGGGTAAAGTACAAAATTTACACAGTCTATTAAATTGTAGACGTTTATACAGTTCTCAAGTTTCAACGTTTTCAAGGTATCTGAGGTAACAATCACTCACCAATCTATAATGTTACTTATTTTCTCTTTCCCTCAGCTACCCGGTACTTGGATTCGGACTTGTTGCCACTCTGAATGGGATTCAAATTCTGACTGTTATATTGATAAATACTGGAATTACTGGAACTGTTATGAGGTTAGTCGGTTGTCATCCATGTGGAAGAATACGTTTCTAAGCATCTCGTCTGATTTAGACTGAGTGCATCATCATCATCATCATCATCATCATCATCATCATCATCATCATCATCATCATCATCATCATCATTATCATCATCAAATGCACAGTAGAATTGGTCGCTTTTAAGCCCAAGGGGGCTATCCCGAAAAATACTGTTTTGAGAAAATCGAAGATTAAGTTTTTGCCCCTGGTTTAGTTTCTTTAAAAGACAAGGGAACTTTTCTCTATAACCGAACAAATATCATCATCATCATCCAGTGCCAGATCTGCGACAGACATCGGCGATCATGGTTTTCAATTCATTCCTTTGCTCGGATGCTCTCTAAAAAAGCTACATTTCTCTGATCAAATATACACACCAATAAAATCAAATTTCTCCTATAGGTAGGGCAATGCCCACTTTTGGTCAAGAATTCTGGAAACTCCCGAAATCTGGGTTAGCCTGCTTGTCCTTAAAAGCGACCAATTGCAAGGGCTGATTCATCAAAGTCATGCTCATAACTGTGTCTGAACTGCAACAGAGAACTGCTCCTTTTTCTTTACTAATCCTTACTATCGTCATTTCTCCCCCCCCCCCTACTTCTTTTGTTTGTTTATCACACTCTTGTGACCCGCTATTTTCGGGGTGCCTTGATAGTCGAAGCAGAATTTGTGCTGTTGAAGAAGCTAGAGAGGTGAGCAGAGTAAGTCTGATTCCCAGTAAGGACTTCTCTGTTGACATAATAATAATAGATAATAGTTAGCATTTGTATAGCGCAAATCCCCACTCAACAGCAAGCTCTATGCGCTTCACAATCTGCACTATTACCCCAGCAGACCTGAGAGCATTCTGAAACAGCCTCAACTTCCTGGGAAGCATACAGTGTAAGCAGCCATTTATAGGCGCTAAAACTTTAACATACTGACAAGATCTTTCACTGTCTATGGCCGGGTACCCATTCTCACCTTGGTGAAATGAGGAAAATTCGTGTAAAGTGCCTTTCCCAAGGACACAACGTCGGGCCCGCGGCTCGGGCCCCCGAACACGCAACCTCACGATTACGAGTCCGGTAGCCTAACCACTAGGCCACCCCTTGGCGCTCATATGACCTTATAGGGGGTGCCCACATACGCGTTCGGGTCGGGTCGGGTCTGTCCTTCCTCCATGTTCTTCATGTGGCCGTCAGGACCAGGAGAAGTGTTGAATGCTTCCTGGATATATTTATGTAATATTTCGTGTGTCACAAATTGCAGGCAGGGTTCATCTTTGTAGTTCTGTTGGATCCTGTTGAGCAGCTGTTTTCTCTTATCCTCGTCTTTCCTGTCAGTTTGTCTAAGGTATCTCCTAAACAAAGCACGGCCTTTTTCTTCATCAGAGCGCATCCACAAATCATCCTCTCGTTGGAAATCAAGGATAGCTTGTTTGCTCTTCCTATTAGTCATGCACCTGTAGAAGTTCCAGAACTGATACAGGGCCCTGTCACTGTTCACGCCCCTGCAGAAGTTGTCATATGCTAGGTCCTTGGCTTCTTTTGCTGCCTCATCGAATCTGAGATCTGCTAGCTTTTACTCAGCTTTCAACTGCACGTTTGATCTGTCCCTCTCGTTTCTTCTCAGCGCCAGGCGTTTGATCTTCCACAATGCCTCAGTCTCTTCATTCCACCAGGGTGGCTGCTGTGCCACTACTCTATGCTGTATTCTGGGTGGCCTGGAGCTCTTTCGCAGTACACTGATGGGGTCGTTGCCTTCCGCGGGGTAGAAGAAGACTCGTTTCTGTCTTTGATGGTTGCTGTTTCTTCCTCGCTTTACAAACACTGTGCATGGGATATGATCGCTGCTATAGTTGTGTAATACTCTCCATGTACAGTCTGTTGTTAGGTCTACCGAGACGAGTGCAAGGTCTATAGCACTGTCGGAGTCCCCATCTCTTGTGGCTAGTCTGGTCATGCTGCCATTGTCGATGCAGGTGAGGTCACATCTGTCGAGGGCAAAGTCGGCAACATTGAAGCTCCTGTCACCTAGTCTGGTTTCTTGGAGGCATATGATGTCTGCTCCGTAACATAGGGCTTCAGCCACGAGCCTTCTCTGCTGCAGACTACGACAATTGCAGTAGAGAATCCGAAGATTACTCTTTCCTAACCACTGACTCTTTAACTGTGTCTTTCTAGCTCCCGTCCTTCTCTTTCTCCACCTCCCACCCCTCCTTTTTCCCCGTTTCCTTTTTGGTTTTTATTCCTGAAGAGGAGCTCGAGCAAGGAGCCAGAACACTGTAGCTCCTGCGAGAACCCTGTTTTTAAAAATATTAATTAGATCTTTCATATTGGGTTTGCAAAATACTGAAGAAGTATCCTGTCCATCTAGCAGAGCCTCATACTAGACAAGGGGCTGGGAACCAGAAGGTCCGTCCGCCTGGTGCCGCCCCACTCGCACGCCAGACGGTCCTCGTTCGTGACTGTACTCCCCACAGCCATGCAGCTTCTAGACACGAAGATGACACCGTAAGCTTGGGTCCATGTCTTCCACGGATACTTGGGGGTGCTGTCGACAGGTCGTGCTCCTAGATTCCACCCTGGACCTCCTTAGGCTTCGGGATTTTTTTTATTAAAGTTTTCTCCTTTAGATCATTCACATTCTGTTCCTGGACCGCGATGCCTAGGCTTAACAGGGTAACCTTGAGAAGGGGGAACAGCTTTAGGTGCTCCACCACCCGAGTACCCCAACTTCTGACACCCTCGGTCTCCCGGCCGACCAACAAGCACGCGCACAGATCTCTCAACACTGACTTTGAACTGGCCCCACTCTCAGGTTGGAAACAAAAACGTCTGTCCAATTCTAAGGTACCGCCCTACCAAACATGGACTACTCCGCAGGTGGCCACATTCAAGACCGAGCGATCCTCGCTCACACAACACTCCCTTCTTCCTTGCCGACTATTAATGTTGAATGTTATGACAATGACGCACGCTTACTTCTGGTCGGCGTCAGCAAAATACCGCAGATAGAAATGCTGAAAGAATACTAACACAAATGCGCAAGTTGAATTATGCTTTGAGGCGGGAAAAAGGAATAAAGCTGCTCACAAATAACCCCCCCCCCCCACACCAAACAAACGCTTCTAGCAGAAAATTCTGCATTTGATTACTGGATCTAGATCTAATCCTGCCTATAGTGACTTGAACAGTGGTGTGAGGCGTACAACGGGAAACTGCACCCAGACAAATCCTGTGCACTGAGGTGTACACTGAATAACCATGCAGTGCACGATGACATGCCAAGTAATTCGATTGGAGGCAAAGTGCTGAAGAGGGAAACCACACCGAAGTACTTGGGCATCACGTTTGATCGCACCCTCTCTGACAAAGATCACATCACGAGAACAATCTCCAGGGCGAGAAAAGACCTAACAGCCCTTAAGATGATAGCCAGAGCTAAGATGAGCCAGAAAATCCTTGTTATCCTCTACCAGACACCGGTACTCTCTGTCGTAGAGTACGGGCTCGGACTCTTGACCCTATCAAAGGCGCAACTGCAACGACTCGAGGTGTTACAAAATGAAGGAATGAGGGCAATCCTGGGGTGCACACGAGATACCTCAACTGAAGCAATGAGATACTTCCTAGACTTCCCATGTGCAGACGAGAGGCACAAACTGGCACAAGTCCAAGCCTTTCTGCGAGTCAGCGTAGACGAGACGAACCCTCTACATAAGAAAGTGGGACGGCAGATGACATCAAGGCTAAAGAGGGGCACAGAATGGATGACTCAAGCCACGAACACCATCAACGAGTGCTGCCAGATACAAGACATTAGGAGAGGCATGGATTGGGTTGTGGTCGATGATGCGCTCGGAGAGTACACAACAGTGAAGGCAACATTGGGTAGAGAATGTCGCAACCTGCCACTTGAAGCTACAAACGCTGGAATTGAAACCCTGATAGAAGAGCACAGCGAACATGGAGATGCTGTGATCTTCACGGATGGATCAGTCAACAGAGGAGTCAAATCGGGCTGGGCCTTCAGTGTCAGAGTTGATGGGGTAGTAGTGAAAGAGCAAAGTGGAGCAACAGCACTGACAACATCAAGTATGTGTATGGAGATAAAAGCCATAAGTGAAGCTCTACACTGGATCAAGAACACTAGCCATCAGCGAGCAGTAATCATTACTGACTCAATGAGCACGCTACAGAAGGTACAGAAAGGGATGCTGTATGTGGACTGGAAGGCTACGATCAGGGAGTGCAGCCTGGAAAGAGTGGCCTGGATCTTCTGCCCGGGTCACGCGGGGGTAACCGGCAACGAGAGAGCAGACAAGCTAGCTGGAGAAGTAGGGGTGGGAGGGAATTTGACACTGGACCCACCAACCGTCCTAACCGCTGTAAGGGAACATTTGAGGAAGAATAGGGCGGATAGCGGTTCCCACACTCTAGGGAGACTGAAGGAGAAGGGGATCCAAAGAGGAGAGGGGAAACACAGCCATCTGTGCGGACCAGTCCGACGGATCTCCAACCAGATCATGATGGAAACCATAAGTAGACAGACTCTGGGATGGCTCCTGAAGAGGGGGGGGGGGGAGAGCAGAGATGGACATGTTCCGACTGCAGTGACCCCAACACAGTAGACAAGTAAGGACAAGTAAGTAAGTAAGGCGAGAGGACATTAAAATTAAAAAAACCCCCCTAAAACTCCGTACTGAACGAACCCGAACTGCTGATGAACAGCAGTCGATCTTCGCACGCAAGGATGTGCTATTCCTATTCTTCTTCTGGAAGAACGAAAGAGAGCTTCAAAACAGACTGCAGCGCCATCTGAAGCAAAGAGCGGACTTCCGGCGGACACTTTTTTGGCTGAGTGGCTCATCTTGTTATGTACTATCTTTGTAGTAACCAAAGTGCGCGCATCTAGATCTACATTACAATGCCAAACGGTGCGATAAACACAAATCGGGAAGACCAGAGAAAAGTGAAGGCTATGGCAAGAAGTGGTATGGATATACAATATTATGTACGTCAAATCATATATTATCACTAATATTAAAGTAAAGGTAATTAGTAGTAGCGCTGCAGCAGCAGCAGCAGCAGTAGTAGTAGTGGAAGCCGCAGTAGTAATATTAGCAGCAGTAGCAGTAGTAATAGTAGTAGCAGTAGTAGTAGCAGCAGCAGCAGGAGCAGCAGCAGGAGCATCAGCAGCGGCGGCAGCAGCAGCAGCAGCAGCAGCAGCAGCAGCATTACTTAGGACAAACTATCGTAATAATCACTGTAACTATGATAGAAGTAGTTGTATAGTAACATAGTCTTTAAAAATAGTGTGATTAGTACCCTACGTGGTCAATTTCACGTCCCTGAAATGTGGTTCGTCGATGTTAAGACCACTGAGAATTTGGTGAGACCCCAAGTTCCAAGTCTACATTGATTCTCTCAGATTCAGTTTCTCTTTGGTAGGATTTCGAACTATTTCAATGCCCTGAAGCTGCAGATCGGAGGCTCCATAAATTGTGACCAGGACTGTTGAAATGTTGGCCGACTGGTGTGCATGCGTTTTTCTGTACTGAATAACTATGGTTATTAAACCCAGCTCTAAGTGTGGTGGTAGTTTGACCTACATATTGGGCTCGTCAGACTTTACATGAAATTATGTAAATTACGTTTTTGGTGTCACAGGTGATGCTGTGAGAACATTTTCTTTTAAAGTGGGGGCCTTCTACAAAGTGGGGGCCTTCTACAAAGTTGGTCACTTTCATGTAAGCACATGTTTTGCATCTAGGTATTTGACAAAGATAATTTTTGAGGTGGGGTACTTGGGATTATCGGAGGTGAGGATGTGGGTGTTACTGCTCTAGTGCGAAAGAAGAGGGTGCCAAGATTAGGTGGCTGTCGAAGTGAGACCAGAGGGGGATCGGGGAAACAGGCTTTAATTTTGTCTGATTTTTCCAAAATGTTCTTATGTTGGCCGTGGATTTTATGTACACTAGGTAGTTTTTGGTGATGCATTTTGACGAAAAAATGTCTTTTCTGTTTGTGCTTAAGGGGTTTGTACATCGGAAGGTTTGTGCGGTTCAATTTGCTAACTTTCTCGATAATGGGAGTAATACAATTTTTGTGGTATCCACTGTGAAGAAGGTTGGCTGTGAATTTCTCTATCCGTTGTTTAAAAGAATGTTCACGGGCAAAATACGGCGGAGACTAAGGGCACCACTATAGACCACAGAACGGTATATATGTTTGGGATGGTTTGAACAAGGTGAGAGATGACGTTTGGAGTCAGTATGTTTTTGTTTTTTTGGTACAGGTCTGTTTCAATTTGGTTATACAATGAGGAGGGACAGCTCCAGAAAAAAAGTGGATTTTCCTGGGCTAGAAAAATTAAATTGGATGCTGTGGTGTGCCTTGCTGAGATCAGTGAGAATTTTAAGGCTGTTTCAGAGCAACCATTGTGCAAGGCGATAATGTCGTCCATGTAATGCATAAGTGGTTGGTTGGGAAGGGGGGAGGCGTATTTGCGCCAAAATTCAGCCATAAAAAAGTTGGCATAGGAAGGGGCCCCGGGGTACCCATCGCTGTGCCGGCCAGTTGGAGAAAAGTTGGATTGTTGAATGAAAAATTGTTGAGGGTGAGGCCTAGTTTCAACAGTTTGCAAATTTCTAAAGTTTGACATGTGTTGTAGAGTGCAAGGTTTCTGAGGGCTGAGCAGCACGCCTCAATACCTTCTTAGTGTGGTATGTTGTTGTACATGTTTACCACGTCTATGGCCAGAAAATTAGTTTGAGGAGTGAGGATGCTTTCAGAATGTATAGTTTCTATTTTTTGAAGAACGTGGAGATTGTCTTTCACCCAGTGGATACCACAGAAGTCAGGGACAAGAGGTTTTGGGATGCTGTCCAGCCAATACGAAGCTCTTACGGTAGGACCATTAATTTGGGAGATGGTACCTCTAAATGTGGATAGTTTGGAATTGTTGTTATGTAATTTGTGGATCTTATGTAGGCCATAAAAGTAGGGGCACGAAATCTCCCCATGAAGAATACACTTGGACAAATCCGGGGATATGACGTTGAGATATTCGAGAAGGCGGATTTGGTCCTGAATGGTGCTAATTTGAGAGGAAGTGGGATCAGAGCTAAGGGCTTTATAGAGAGAAGGGTTATTTAACATGGTAGATATGGCGTTGTTGTAGTCAGTGGTGTCCATGACCACAATGGAGCCTCCCTTGTCAGCTTCACGGATCATCATTATCATCACCATCCTCATCATCATCATCATCATCATCATCATCATCATCATCATCATCATCATCATCATTGTATAAAGCAGATATTAAAACAGTTAAGACCTGGAAGTGTTTCCAAACAATATTTTATCCAAAGTTCAACGTTTCGCCCTCAACTGGCTTCCTCAGGAACATTCACAAAATAAATGACAAGAATCTAGAAAAACTACAGTGCGTACATACATGTCACAACACTTACAGGAGCGGTGAGTACAAATCGCAAAGGCCTGAGAGAAGGGAACACTAAGGCCAGAAGTGGTAGAGAGAGAGAGAGAAGGGGGGGGGGACAGGTGAGTGGAGGTAAGGAATATAATATCATCATCATCATCATCATCATCATCATCATCATCATCATCATCATCATCATCATCATCATCATCATAATCATCATCATCATCATCATCTTCATTGCTGTTCGGTAGAAAAAAAAACATTTAAGGAGACTTGGACATAATTTAAAGAAAGTTATGGTATTCAATGTATACATTTATAATTCAAGGTTTCACTCTTTCAGCTTCATCAGGAACATTGCTAAAAAAGACAACCAAACAACTCAGACCCTCCTCCTTTTTCTCCTCCTCCTCTTCCTTCTCCTCCTCCTCCTCATCATCGTCATCAACATCAACACCATACCATTTGTACAAAAGCGTGTGTTATTATTTAGCTACGCATAATTTTTGCTATCACATGGTGTAACTTGTCTAATAATGATAATAATAATAATAATAATAATAATAATAATAATAATAATAATAATAATAATAATAATAATAACAAGCATTTGTATTGCGCCTATCCCCGCTCGACAGCAAGCTCTATGCGCTTTACGCTATACCTTGTCTATAATCGTTCATAAACTAGGAATAGAATAATTTCGATTTTTCCTCTTGCTGATGATATTTGCAGCTGAAATGTTTGATGGTCAATTCGTTGTTAGGTTGAGCAACACTGACTATTTTTCCCGCGTGTACGTGAAGCCTTACTGCCGAGTGGCGCCCTATGCTGTTGGTCTTGGTCTGGGCTACATCCTGCGGGACTGGGATAGAAAGAAAAGACTTCGTCTGGTAGGAGACATGTGTTCAGTTTTTTTTGTTTCGGAAAATCTGTTAACATATGGGTTATTATATAACTGCAATTTCTAGTGATAGCTATGTCCTTTTTTGGCTTTTCTTGCACTCGTCTTCTTAATGTGAGCTTTTCTTATTATACTGTTGTTGTTTTTGTTGTTGCTATTTGTTGTTGTTGCATCTGCTACTGCTGCTGTTGTTGATTTTCACTTCTGTTGGTATCTGATAGCAATTTTGCAACCTAGAATGCTCATTTTGAATAAGAGACATCAAGGATCAAGCGATGCAAACGCGTAATTCAAACTCTTGTAAAATACAGATGAGGATCAGTGGATAAAAACCCATCTGATTTGTAGATAAGGAAACATAATTACATGCTTTTAGTATTAAATCTTGAAGCTTTCTTAAACTCTTTCGACGAAGCGGACACGCCCGACCCAGCAACAGATAAAAGACAATTTTGAGCACATTTCGGACCATCATACTCAAATTAGAAAGTCGAATTTGCATATTTCGTTATTTGCATGCTGTTGCAGGCCTGTTAACGTTTTAGATAAAGAAAATAGAATTGAAAAATCGGTATGTATAACGATGGTATAGTTCGTTTTTAGAGTGCCCCAAAACGGGCACGTCTTGGGGCGTTGGCGAATGACTAGAGGACACGTCGTCAATAAGTTAACCTATGCATTCAGTGGAAGTTCAGACCTCTGGATAAAATTTTTACCCCAAGTAAAGTATCCTGTGTCCATCCCCGACGGTGTCCAGGTACCCTTGTGTCTCGGCTGGATAGTGTGCTTCACTGTGATGGTGCTCCTGCTCTATATCACCTTCGAGGAGACCGCACCTGGAGCCGGCAGTAGCTGGTCCGTGGTGGAGACGTCTGTGTATGACGCTCTCTCCAGACCTGCGTGGGCACTCAGCCTCTCCTGGGTCATCTACTGCTGTACCAATGGACAAGGAGGTAGGGGACTTGCTGATGATGTGGGGAAAACAATAACAAAAAATGCGATCGGAGGTTGGACAGGGAAGATCAAAAGCCCGTCAGTTTTTATTAGGCCTAACATTGTTTTTTTTAAAACAAAACAAAACAAAACAAAACCATCATGCGCGAGATTGTAAAGTTTCAACGCCTTGGGAAACACTGTACAACGGGTAAAGCGATAGTTTCATGGCGGAAAAATGTGCTGTTTGCTTTATTATCAACAATGAAATTTTAATACGACTACGAAACTCTAAATATGACTGAAACATTGACTGTTGCGTGGTATGTATAATATATTTATAGTACAAAGCCCGGGCATGGTTGAAATAAACAGAAAAAGAAAACGATAAGTTGTAAAAATGGATTTTCTGCTAGACGTATCGAATTAGAACCAACTAGGAAGGCTCTAATTAATACACAGTTTTTGTTTGTCTAAAACGTAACGGATGTTTTTATGTGCTTGGCTACACGCACATTTAGGTGTTGTACCTGTAATACTTTTTGTAAAATCCAAATAATGATGGTGGGCACGGATTACTATATCACGTGTTCACGGAAACAATAGCATATTAGAATTTTTATGATCACTAGTTTGATGTAGATTATCGTACACATCTATCGTAAGTATGTATGCCATTGTAAAGCAATGTACCTACGAGGGTCAAGTAAAAGGGGAATTCTATTGTATTTACATATCTCATTTATGTTCACATTCCCCGAAGGGTTTATCTCCAAGTTCCTGTCCTGGAATTTCTTCCTGCCCCTGTGTCGCATGACATACGGAGTGTATTTGCTTCACCCAATACTGATAGAAGTCTTCATGGAGTCCCAACACCAGAACATCTTTGTCTCATTTGAACAACTGGTAAGGCCCAGTCAGTTTTGAATATTATTTTTATACACCGAGAGCAGAGAAGCACATCGATACGTTTACGGCAATTTAGAGTGTAGATAAAAAAGCAATTAGATAGAAAGACTGCTCTCGAAACAAACAAACAAACAAACAAACAAGCAAACAAACAAACAAAAACCCCGAGGGAAAGAAAAGAATGAGGACAACTAATGATGCCCTCCAGCCACTTATTGTTTCAAAATCTAAATTTTAGCTGTTTGTCACCAAACAGACCAATGTATAATGAACACATTTCCCCAGATAGCCACTGCTGCTTCCTTTCATGATCTTGCAGTCTTTCAGTTACTAAGCATTTCCCTTCGATTTGATGCTGTACTGTAAGATTCAAATTCTCATAGACCATTCTATATTTTTTTACGTCCCTTTCAAAACTGAAAAGTTGTTTAGGAGGCCAGACCCCTGAAATTAGCGTTCACCTTCGATAGGACTGACCACGATGGGTGGAAAGTATTAAAAGCTCCCCAAAACAACCCAAACCAGAACGCACCACTAGGAAAAGAACTGAGCTAATAGTGCCTCCAATCACTTAAGTTGTTCTAAAATCTTAACAGTTTTGTCTTCATGGCAACATGCAGCCTTGTTGGTCAGTCAAAACATGCTGAAAACGTTTGTGTTCTGTTACTGCTGGGAAGAAGTGTGCTATTCGGTTATACTCGAGGTGCGACATGCACGGAACTGTTAGGTTTAACAGCCTTTGCAACACTATTAGGTTATTTAGGTGACTGGACCTCTGATTTTAATACATGTATTTGTCTCTGATAGAACCGAGCCAAAATAGGAACATTCGTGTAAAGTGCCTTTCACTTTCACAAGGACACGACGTCGGACCTAGCTGAGCCTCACCCCACCATTCTCCCAACCCACAACCTCACGATTACGAGTCCGGTAGCTTGAGCACAAACGACGCCACTGGTCCTCGGTGGATTATACGTGCGCAGAATAATATGAGTAGGAGGCAAAAGGGGGATGATATTGGTACAGCTATATCACGTTTGTCTCGATGGATTTCAAACTATCTTTTAAGTCTGGGATTGCTGTATGAGAAATACAATCATAAGAGGTACAAGATAGCATTAGAAGAAAAACAGCAAAAGTCATTATCGCCGACAAATAATAGTTTTTCATTCACTTAATCCATCTTTCTAAACGTTTGGGGTTTACGGCTGTTTCTAAAATCTGGGGTGAGCTCTTAAAATTATTTGCTTGATTAGAAAATGCACACCAGATTTCGGTTCTGTCTGTATAATGGGCGAATAAACACAATCTCTCCCATACACTTGTATCATATATAACCATGCATTCTGACGTACATGTCATTCCGGTTCACTACGGAGTGCACAATTGACTCTATTTGGAGCCAAATTAAGGGCATGGGGAGAAATCTGCAGTGTCCACTCGACGACAGCGAGAGCAGTGTTTTGCCCTTTAACATGATACATGCGCTTTGCATTGGACTTTTTATAGACAGCAAAGAGCGACGGCCATGATAGTGCACGATCTAGATCTAGAAAAAATATAATATAATTCAAGTCTATGACCTCTCCACAGACGTTGGACTATATCGCGATCTTTGTGAGCTCCTACCTGCTGGCGCTGTTCCTCATTACGTTGGTGGAGCAACCATTTGTCGGCATTGAGACGGCTCTCAGGGCACATCTGCATGCTAAGAGAGCATGATGGAATGCTCCCATGTCCTTGTCAATACATTTTAACTCTAAAACGAAATAAGCTTATTTTCCAGTTGAGATAAGCACTATACCTATGCATTCCACTATTATAGATATAATGCACGTGTAGTAATAGTTATGATAATGATAGTGATAATGATAGTAATAATGATAATGACACTACTACTACTACTACTACTACTACTACTACTACTACTACTACTACTACTACTACTACTACTACTACTGCCGCCGCTGCCGCCGCTGCCGCCGCCGCCGCCGCCGCCGCGCTTTTCCCTTTCGTCAACCCGCAGCCACCTCCGAATCGTCAGCCACCCCCAACCTTTGACACGGGTCAAACTTCCATCTATTTATAGGTAGTTAAATCTACCGGAACATGTATTAGGCGAAGTGATGTGCAATGATAGTCGCAATAGAGAGATTGTTTTGGTCTCTCTTTACTCATCTGCACCACACGAATTTAATTGATGTTTTTCCCTGGACTCTGCCTTTACTAAAGTCTCGAACCTAGATCTAGTTGTAATCTAGTTGCAGGTTGCAGATTTAATAAATTGCCGACAGAGAGAGAGAGAGAGAGAGAGAGAGAGAGAGAGAGAGAGAGAGAGAGAGAGAGAGAGAGAGAGAGAGAGAGAGAGAGAGAGAGAGAGAGAGAGAGAGAGAGAGAGATAAGGGGGAGGAGTAGATCTTGCGAGAACTTTCGGGCAAAACGAAATGGTGACCCGCGTAGTTCGGTCGATTCGAAAAGTGAAAGAGCCATAGCATCTTTGTAGACGATCAAATTAGCTTACTTTTGTGCTATAACGTCATTTTTTCTTTGCCTTTGTCAATTTGATCATCCACACCGATAGAAAGCATTTCGAAATTAGGAAAAACAGGTCTTGTTTCGCACTGGGAGAGAATAGCCAACGCTGGCAAGTCTCACCCGGGGTGAGAGGTCAATCGTAGGGTTTTTATTCTCACCCCGGGCGAGGATAGCAATAGCCACTTCCTTACTTAAATGATTAGGTGATTAAACTTGATCTCTTATTGACAATATAAAAGTCAATTTAAGCATCATTTCGTTAGAAAACAATGTGTTAGGTTTGTTAACTTCATAGACTTTGTGTTAAACAACACTTTTAACAAAACGAATCCTTACAAGCCTAGGCTTGGCCTTTGTAATCTCGAAGGTTTAGAAGTAGAAGAAGAAGAGTCTACTACTAGATCTAGAGTCTAGTCCAATTTATTTAATCTTTGGAATGTACTGGATAACAACAGAAATCTGCAACCTGCCACTAGATTACAACTCTAGATCTAGATCTAGATTCGAGATTTTAGCAAAGGCAGAGTCCAGGGAAAAACTTCAAGAAATTCTCGTGGTGATGAGTAAAGAGAGACCAAAACAATCTCAATAAATAATATATCGCGACTATCACGGCACATCACTTCACCTATACATGTTCCGGAAACTACCTATAAATAGATGGAAGTTTGACCCGTGTCAAAGGTTGGGGGTGGCTGACGATTGGGAGGTGGCTGCGGGTTGACGAAAGGGAAAAGCGCGCCGCCGCCGCTGCTGCTGCTGCTGCTGCTGCTGCTGCTGCTGCTGCTGCTGCTGCTGCTGCTGCTGCTGCTGCTGCTGCTGCTACTACTACTACTATAGCTAGCTCGTTCGCTTTCGTCTAACCGCGGTTAACATGGGATCAAAACTAATGTCTCTGTTTAATCTGTCTGGGTATTTGCGGGTCTAAAAGTTAAGCGACCAACAGAATCTAAAAGTCCATTCATAAAAGTCACTTCCGACACGTTTTCTTTGATGTAGCCTAAAGCGGGTAAAAAAATAATAGGGGATTTACAGCATTCACCTAAAACATTTAAAAGTTAACATATTATGCACAGCACGACTCCTTTAAGTTCGCCTAGTGAGCTCTAGTGTGCGGCCGTTGTGCTGCAGGTTTTATGCTACAGGTTAACCCTTAGATGCCCGCTTTGAGAAGTGTCTTTTGTTTAGTTTGAAACCGTCTGAAGTTAACGCGTGTTACCAGCGGTTGGTTGCGGGCAACCCGCGCAGGCAGTTTTACCGGCGGAATGTCTTGGCAATTCTTGCCCACCACCAGTCGCAATATTGATTTTTAAAAAATGATTTGTTTTGTAGCCTACTTTATTTTGTCCTCGTTAAATGAACTTTGGGTTATAGGCTAGGGATTATACATTTTGGCTTGGCAGTGATTGTTCTTTTTAAATGCAAACATTTGATCCCGGACTTGAATGTTTTGCTTTATATCTGAAACGCAACGTTGTACGTTGTACTGTATTGTTAAGCGCTCAGAGCCTGTGTTCTTTAATCGGGGTTGAGCGATATATAAATGTCATTTATTATTATTTTCATTATTAAACAAAAAAGCTAATACGTGTAATTCATAAATAGATCATTAACTTTTCTCGTTACATTTTTTTTGCTTTAATAGTTTTCTGCTTTACTCATCGGCCTCACATTTCATATAGTCGAACTGTATCAATCACGTTGGCATGAATTAATTTTCTTTAAATGTCGTTAAATATGAGGGGGAGGGAGGGAGGGAGGGAGAGAGAGAGAGAGAGAGAGAGAGAGAGGGAGAGAGAGAGAGAGAGAGAGAGAGAGAGATAGATAGGGTGGGGGTTTGAAAGATTGGGAATAGTTGATGAAGGTGATGATGATTTTAAGTGATATGACTTTTATGATTTAGAAAATTATAAACTGAAAATAGTAACATAGCACTTCCACTTATACCTCAAAGTAATAACTAGTCTTTCCTCTGGCAATATTGGATCAGGAACATTACACCAGTTGTTTAGTAACCGGGATTCAGTTTTCTTTAATAATATTATTATATTAAAAAATGTTCTCAGACTTTCTTGGGTATTCATGAAATCTAGAGGGGACCTTTATCAATTCACAGACAGGGTGGTGATATTTACCAAATAGCCATCTTTCTCTCTTTATTGAGTGTACATTATGTACTCCTGTCTTCTTCACAGACCTCAACAATTCAATAACGAACTGTCCAGTGGCATAAATTCATCCCCAGACGACATCATGTTCGCTAGACAATTTTAAAATCTTGGTCACGTTTGTCTCTGCGAGTCTCTGAGCCTGCTGAAGAGAGGCAGGTTCCAAGTCGTCACTTTGGCCACTTGTCATACCACACCTGCTTGTCAGGTTACCAGTCACTTGTGTTGCAGGTTAAGGTGACAATCCATATGTGCGGGACGGCAGCGGCAGCGGCACGGCAGCGGGACGATAAATTGCTCCAACAGAAATAGCAAAATCTGAATCCATAAGTGCGGGACGGCAGCGGTACGACAGCGGTACGGCAGCGGTACGGCAGCGGCACGGCAGCGGCACGGCAGCGGGACGACAAAAATCGCACCCAGGAGCGATTCTGCCGCTGCCGCAGCTCTGTCGCAGACAAAAATATGAATATGGCGGAATAGGGTTGACTGTGAAGAATCTCTGTGTGATGCAGTCAATTCATTTGACACGTAAAACTTGCTGAAACCATTGCACCCCTATGTCGTCGTTCATCCACTCATTTTGTTGATATGCCCAAATGGTGCCTTCTGGGAAAGGCAAAGGAATGGATGGACCTGTTCGTTATGCTAGTGACAAAAGATCAAGATAATTGCAACTTTACAATACTGGCGAAGTTACCCCTCGGCCGTGGCGAATTTACCTGACAATTGGTGACCTTAGTAAAATGTATTTATTTAATTAAATTGATAGAAATAACAATTAAATACCTCTACATAGAGATAATAAAGCAGTTATTTTTTTGTTTTTGTAAAGTGTTTTACGGCGCTCGCAACTGCATAGGTCATATGAGCGCGCGGAACACACCTAATATTTTTCAGTTGGTAGGAAATTTTGAATTTTGCCCGGGTGGCAGCCGAAGCCTACTCTTATTGATATTAGACCACCAAGGGATCTTTAACGTGCGCAACTTGCACACGGGCCCTCCGAGATTTTTCGCCCTTGTCCGAGAAGGCTAGGTGTAGATCTTTCCTACCAGAAGATCAGGGGTGTGGCAGAAAGACAGCAGTATGGAGGAGCCAAGGAGTAGTAGTAGAAAGGCTGCAGAAAGAATCAGGAGCCCAGAGGAGGGGGCAAAGAAGGTGAGGGGGTGGGGGCATTAAGTGGAAATGAAAGCAGACAACAGAACATTGATAGAGAGCAGGAAAGGAGGTGAAGGGAGACAATTTTAGAGAAGAAAAGTTTTTGGACGCTACCCGGATTCGAATCCGGGACCTTTGAATGAGAGGCCAACACCTTAACCTCTAGGCCACGAGAGCCCCCCATAAAGCAGTTAAATTAATGGAATCAATGCAAGAACATAGAAAATATGGATGATAATTAATCAATAAGAATTAAATGCAGAGATGTGTAGCCTCTATGAAGAAGCAGATTCATAGAAAGGGGCGCGAGTCATAGAGCTGACGGCGAAGAGACGCGTATGACATCACGATAGCCAACATGCCTTCCCCTATTGAATTTGCCACTTGCGATATCGCACATTTCGTACTGCTGCCGTTCCGCTGCCGCACATATGGATTTAATGTGACTTGTGGTACCGCACATATCGTCCCGCTGTCGTGCTGCTGTCGTGCCGCTGCCGCTGCCGTCCCGCACATTTGGATTGTCACCTTAATCCTGCGGCAGAAAGCCCGCCGCACTACAGCCGCACGAAACACGACTAAGGAGACGGGGTGAGTAATATTCGAGACTCGCGTGGAGTCCGTGGAGACGTCTAGACAGCCGGGTGATAAAATCTTCTAGCTTACACTGAAGTGTTGGGGCAGGGCAGTGTCGATGTCTCAAAAATGCAATTTGTAGGCAATGCTGCTGTAACAAACTGTCATTTTCTTTAATGTTCCTGTGTAGATCTACGTATCTAAAGAGCGGTTTTTAATATAGGGCCCAAAGAGATAAACTTTTTTTTATTACTGGGTAAAAAATATTGAAAAAATAGTTTTATTTGGTCGCTGGCCTGTTAAAGTGCCATGCTAAGTTTCGTGGGCAAAGGTAGAATTAATTCCTCAATGAGCTAGAATTTTTCTAACGCGGTCAGACGAAAGTGAACAAGCTGTACTACTACTACAACTTATTATTGTTATTACATGTATTATAATAATAATAATAATAATAATAATAATAATAATAATTGTTATTATTATTATTGTTATTATTATTATTATTATTATTATTATTATTATTATTATTATTATTATTATTATTATTATTGTTATTATTATTATTATTATTATTATTATTATTACTATCATTATAGTTGGGTTTTTTTCAGTTCAAATATACACATAATAAATTCAAATGCCGCATAGCAAATCTAAATATACAAATGATGTCATAGAAAGTCCTAGATCTAGATCTAATACAACAATAACAAGTTCAAATGTAAACATAGAAATCTCAAATGTAACACGTAGAAAATTCAAATGCCACATAACAATTTCAAATGCAAATATACTTGAAATGGAGAAAAAGTAAAGGGTAAAAGTCTGTCCCCGTGGTTTTATGCGCCCAACATAATTTAGTAAAATTTGATCATTTTTTGCATAATTTCTGATTATTTTCCTTTATCATTCTTTGTTAAAATTAACAGAACCGCATAATTTCACATATTTGGACTCAGTTTGCATAGTTTTAGAATTTTTCTTGCATAAAACGACCGGGACAGAAAAGTATAAGAAATGTATCAAAGTAAGAAGTAAAAGGGTTTGGGGTTTTTTTGGTCACGAAAAAGTTAGATGTAAGCTGTGTGGTGCCACAAGGAAGAAATCACGTGAAACGTTTTTACATACCAATCATACTTCGTTGTGGGGATTGTTGGAACAATTTCTTAGAGGGATGGGTTGAAACGAAAGCTGCCATTCCCTCTACTTGAAAGTCGTGAAAGACCAGGCCACCCTCGTCACTGACAGCAAATGCCATCTTACGGTTCGGTCCCATTCGACTCTGCACTACTGGAACAAAGCATTGGCCACCCTGTGCTCTTCCTCGGTTTTTATTCGTCAACAGCTTGACACCAGCCTCATCGATGAAGGCAAATTCATACCGCTAAATGGACTGCATCAGCATTGCTGCATTTTGATGTCCGCGGGAGCATCCTCGGGATTTTATTTTATGGTGATCAATTCCCCCTACTTATGGTTGTCATCAACTCAGTTTGAACACATTAAAAAGAATTTATTTCATGAGTTGTGGAGGTAAATCTTGATTTATATTTATCCTACGAGGGAAGTTGCTAAGTTGTAATCACGAGTTTCAACGAGCAATTTCACAAGTAGGATGAATCATGGTCTGCCGCCATAACGAGTGTAATACAATTTCTTATACCGTACTGATATCAGCTGGCGAAACAGATCCGGACCAACAAAGTTCAAATGATCAGCCAATTATTTGGACAAGAAGATCCATTCAAAAGTCTTATTATATGAAGAAAAAAATTTCACGCCCGTGGGAGTCAGAGTGGGGACTGGAAAAACCTGGATTGTTTTCCTTTAAATCTATATTGTGCTATCCGTAGGCCTATTTCTCCGTCCGCAAAATAAACCTCAAACAAAACAATAATAACGTAAGCGCAGGCAAATCAAGCAGAAAACGTACGATTCAAAAGTTGAAAGATTAAGAAACTGCATTCAAATGACATGTTGTTGTGAGAATAGAGATGACTTTGATTTTAAACTTTGCAACCAAACAAATGAAAGGCTAGATCGATATCTAGATCTAGGAATCGTTTGCTAACGTAGACTTATCAGTGGCGTCGCGTGGGTTGCAGACAAGGTGGTGCAGAATTGGAAAGTGAGCAAATGGGCAATAGGCTTAGTAGCTACTACTAAGATTTCTAGAGAAAGTCAGTGGGTGGTTGGCGGGTGCTCTGGTGCACTATGCTCACAATCTGAGAAGATTTAAAGATTTCTAATTACTTCGTGCAGCACCAGGACATGCTACACAATAGAGGGAGACGACAGTTTCGATACCCATTCTTCACTGAGTTACCGTAGACTCTACTAGTGTAGTAGATAGGCTCGCGGAAACTTGGATCAAATTTTTAGCTTGCCTCAAATTAGTGCTGCGAAGAGCTGTTTCAGGCACCTTTCTTCTTGTGCGGGAAGAACGATGCCTAGATTTCTCTACAGTCTAGCATCTGCGTTTATTGCCTTTTTTGTCCAAAAGTTGCCACAAAAAATGGCAAAAGTTGCCATAAAATTTGCCATGAATATTTTTCAAGCTTTCAACACTCTGTGACGACGTATATAACAATATGTTGATAGAGTTAACTTAATCTAAAACATAATTTCTTGTGCTCTTTTAAGCATCCAGTCCACACAAAGTGTAAAAATGTGAAAAATAAAGGTTTCACAACAGAATGAAATCAAAATTAGAACAGCACATAAGCAACCACACAAATAAACAAATAAAGGCCGAATCACATGTTAGAAGTGTGCAACGACGGAACGGCGACGGCACGTTGGCGATTGGCGGAAATTGCACGGAGTTTAATGTTCACATGATTGCAGTGTTTGTGAGCGAAAGTGTAGCGGTGTTCTTGTTTGTGGCAAGGTAAGCGTCATACAAGGATGAGTTTTGCCGAACAAGTTCGAGAAGTTTTTCATAATTGCAGTTGAAAACTTTATTTTGCACCCTAGTGGTGATGTGTTGATCACCGAACCTCAAACATCAATCTCCGCTTGCAATGTAGCAGGAAAACACACCAACACCACTAACTAGGCCTAGTGTGTCGACACGTGGGGTGTGTGTGTGTGTGTGTGTGTGTGTGTGTGTGTGTGTGTGTGTGTGTGTGTGTGTGTGTGTGTGTGTGTATTTATCTACCAGTCGTCTCGACCACATCGAGGCAGGTCAAAATATTCATTTAAAAAAGAATCTAGCCTTCTAGATTTAAAAAAAATAAATATTTTTTGGTATAAAAATGAGGGTGATGACGAGCGAATAGACTAATTTTTAGGCGCAGAAAAAAAAATGGGCTTATTTTTTCTAGCATTTGCGTTTGTCGCGGCCGCTACCCGCGAATTGCGGCCGCGATTTTTGCTTAATTTTTCCAAAAAGACAAAACAACAAAGCTACTTCATAACATATTATTAGACACGTATTTTGAAAAGTTTTAAGATGTCCATGTGTATCTATTCTCATGCGGAGAATATAAGTACATTACATTACATACTGTTTATAATGCTGTCTGTCTTTTATTTTTCCCTCTTTGTTGTGTTTTTATATTTTGTTGGCGTGTTAATTTTTCTTTAAAAAATTTATGATGATTCGTTTTCTTTTTTTGCGTTTATGCAGCGTAATGACATTTAATTTTAAAAATATAAATGTGGTATGTTAGAGCGTGTCTCCACCAAAACCGAATACTGGCACTGGCACGCCCCGATTGTGTGTAATTCCATAAAATAATTCACATGTGGTATCTTGCAAGCCTACTTTTTCTTGAATAACACACTTTTAGGGTTAAAACAGCCAATCTTCAGATAGGTGGACATGCACCCCAATTAGTCAATTTTTGTGGTTATTTATTCATGTTATTCTAATTTTAATTTCATTCTGTTGTGAAACCTTTATGTTTCACGCTTTTACCCTGTGGGTGACAACAAATGATTTTGTGGATGCTTAAAACAGAGTACAAGAAATTCTGGTGTTTTAGATTGTTACCTCTATCAACATATTATTATTGCTATATTACGTCGTCACAGAGAGTTGAAAGCTTGAAAATTAATGGCAACTTTTTGGGCAACTTTTGCCACTTTTTGTGGCAACTTTTGGCAACTTTTGGACAATAAAATGGCAACAAACGCAGATGCTAGAGTTTTCAGATTCATCCAATACATGTATTACGGGGATATATCCCAAAATCAGTGTGATTTATAGATCTAACGAAATGAATTCCTGACATACTGTATATCGTGTGAGAAAAAAGAAAAGAAAAACGACCCCCCCCCCCCCCCCAGCTCAGGTAACAATATTCAGTCTAATGTTTCTTTCACATCACTAATCACAATCGAAAGGAATGTGTTGCATCAGAAGAGCTTATGTTTCGCGTATAATACAGAGGGGGTGGAGGTGGTTATACTTCAGGACCTCATTTCTTTGTTAAAATCGCTCGTATCATAGGTCAGTATACGGTATTATTATCATTATTTCTGTTGTTATAAGTAATATCCTTTTTTGTTGCTGTTATATTTATTGTTTTTATTTTTGTTTTTTCCTGTTGTAGTCTCTGTACCGACTTCTTTAAGGGTCGGGTCGCCAAAGTCGGCAGAACACTTTGGTGGGGTGAAGATTAATTGTCATAATTATTCTCATACAACGTATGGCTCCTCCGGTACTTCCTCGTTTTCTTTGCCGGCATCCTCATCACCAATATCATGCCTCTCTTCCTTGTTCTTCTCCTCCTAGCCCCCGTCTTTCTGCTCTTCCTCCTCCCCTTCTGCGCCCTCTGAAACTCGCGAAAAGAATCAGCTCTAAATTTGGACATCTTTGTCTATGAGACAAGCACACACTCATTCAAGATTTATTATTTTTTAAAGTATATTGTAAACTAGTTGTTAACTATTGTTAACATCAAATGAAATGTACATTATTTGACTACATGTGAGCCATTCTTACAATAAATTTTCAGTGTCTATGTGTATTTGAATATATTGTGAAATAAAAATTCATACTACTCTGTGCTACTATTAATGCTTATTTGAATGGACGGAGACGTGAATATAGGGAAGTTGCTTCTTTAAAAAGTAAGTGTGTGCGTGCGTGCGCGCGTGTGCGTTTGTGTGTGTGTGTGTGTGTGTGTGTGTGTGTGTGTGTGCGCGCGTGCGTGTGTATGTGTGTGTGTGTTAAGTACCTGCGAAAATGCATGTATATAATAATCTACACTTTTATTTTTCCACGCTTGAACAGACGTAGATCTATGAGGATGTGCGTTTATCGATTATTTCTCCATTTATTTAACTGTATATCTGTCACATAACGAATATCTTGCCTTGTATGTTTTGACGCTCATTTACCTGTGTGAGAATTTTTCATTCTCTTTCTTCAACCCCTCTCTCCCCCTTCTTACTCTCCCTCTCCTTCTCTGTTTTTGTACTCTTAAACCGAGACAACAGTGCCAACACAGTGACGGGGAACTTGCAATGTGTTAAAAAATAGATGAACTGTTTGTTCTGGACCCTCTTGTCTACAATACATGTCAGTATATCACCCCTCTCTCTCTCTTTCTCTCTCTCTCTCTT
>NW_004797478.1:368316-372669 GCF_000002075.1 Aplysia californica | reverse complement strand
GAGAGAGAGAGAGAGAGAGAGAGAGAGAGAGAGAGAGAGAGAGAGGTTTTGTTCACGAACGAGACATATGAATCATTGAAAGAGTTAATGACCTTCAGTTCTGTGCATATAGATCTATCAAATCTAATGGGACATACGATTCGCCTGCGTTGTTAAAATTGAATACAACATCATAGAACCTTGAAAAAAGCGTTATCTGCTTGAACAGTATCGTTTCACATTCCTTGTTTGACTAGTTCTATTGTTTCTCCTAGTTAGTATTATAATATTGATCTGATTGAAATGCAGTGCAGCAGTAAAGTTGATTTGGTATCAATGCCACAAGATAGTTCATTATTAAAAACATAATCGATTGGTCAACCAGACCGAAATATATTCCTATTATACCAAACGATACAGTTATACAGGGTTGCAACAGAAAGTCAGGATTAAAAGAAAGAGAATACCAGAGGAAGCTGTGTTTGTTCAAATCCCAGTGCACCTGCAGATGAGGGCATTGGCATTACAAATTCAGTGATTATGTCACGTCTTTAAAAAAAAGTAGCTGTTTTTTCATGCCCCTTTCTCATTCCCGAGATTTTTTAAACCCCTATTCGAGAGGATTAGGTGTTCGACCTCACCTACCGATCAGGGGTGTGGTTGAAAGACATTAGTAAAAAGGAACCAGAAGTAGAAGTAGACAGAGTCAGGAGTGCACCTGGATTCGAACAAACACAGAGAAGACCAAACGTTATCTGTAGCATACCCTTCATTTGGTACTTGCTGTATATTATATATCATTGTGATAGATAGAGGCGGGCCTCAACCCTGCCTACCATGACCAACTTGGGCTGAAAGGGATACAACATCCCACCAGGAAGATCAAGATAGTCGATACAAATTCTTGATATAGATTTTTGGAATTAAAGTCAGGTCTTCTGCATGCAACGGTGAAACGTCTAACCACTACACCACAGAGGCCGGTGTCAATGCTGCAGTTAGAAATGCTGGTTTGGGGTCAAATTACACATTATGAGATAATTACACTAATTCCTGGACATGTCCTGAACAATATCTAGAAAGGAACACAAGCATCCCTGCACCATAAAGTGGTATTGGGGGGGGTTTTAGAGCGTAGGGCCGAGTCTGTTTAAGAAATTTTACCTTTCTTTGCTATTTTCTGAAAACGCTATTTTTTTCACGGTCGGTACTCTTTTTCTGCTCTATTTCTGACCCGATTTCAATGGAACTTTCACAGAATGTTAAAACCATAGAAATCTAGCTTTTTAAAGAGGAATTATTGATAAATACATTGGTTCTTAATTTATGAGCTTGAAAAGCTAGGTTTTTCCTGTTTTTTCCACTATTTCGCTATAGCCTGAATTGAAAGTGTCATAAAATAAAAACTAAAGCAGATATTTAAAAAATCTCTTACAGAAAGTGTGATCTTTGTCTTATCAGTAGGCATGCTAAGAATGAACCTAATCTGTAGGTAACTAAGGTGAGAAAATGATACCACTGTATGTCTCTAAAATCCAATATGGCGTCCGTTTCCATGGCAACCGAAACAGTAATTTTTTGTGACAATTGGTAACAAATCTCTATTGCCATATAATAGTCCACACCAAATATAATCCTTAAGAGTGGTATTGGCCGAGATAGGGTTATTCTGTAGCACCCTAAATGGTTTACAGAACTTTCAGAAAATTCATGGCGAATACGAATGCTCTGGAAACTCTTCCCTTCCCCTTATTAGATTTGAATACGACAATGGACGTCAACTTGATCTTTACGATCTTGCTGAATTAAATGAGGCAAATATGTCTATGTGAATAATACGAAGATAGATAGATAGATAGATAGATAGATAGATAGATAGATAGATAGATAGATAGATGCAGCTTAAATGGAAAGAGAGAGGGAGTAGACAGACATATAAACAAAATTGACAGACAGACAGACTAACAAAGAGTGAGAGATAGGTATAATAAATACAGACAAACAGAAGGACAGAGAAAGAGACAGACAGACCTACTGAGAAGGAAAGAGAAGAGGAGGGGGCAGATAGACAGACAGATACAGAGAGAGGGAGAGAGAGGGGGAGGGAGAGAGAGAGAGAGAGAGAGAGAGAGAGAGAGAGAGAGAGAGAGAGAGAGATGGGATATAATACAAAAAGACACCCCCTAAAAAAAATTTAAAAATACGGCAAGACATTATGAAAGAATCACATCTCATTGGAAAATGCACCATCACGTTCAGATGTATCGTAGCCACACGTATTCGTAACAGTTGTTCGTTCTTCTATGTCTGACGATGACAAGTGCATCAACAGAGGAGAATGATTCTTAAGCGAAAAAGAAGAAAAATATATTAAGATGATTTGGAGCAACTGTCATGACCTTCTTCGTGAAACCATAATAACAAGCACCACCTGTATCCACGAAATGCTGCATTTCAGTCGGATATGAAACAATTTTCGGTGTGTTGTTTCTTTTAGCGGGGGGGGGGTTGGGGGGGGATCTACTTCAATTATATCCTTTTATTCGATCTGTCGCCTTTCATAGCTTTTTGTAGGACCAAATGCACTCGCAACTATATATATGTATTATGATTTTCTAGACTGTGCACTCTGTCGCAATTCCTATTCAATATGGAGCGCGCTACTTGACTCAGTTTGAAGCCAAAAGAAAGGCAAAGAGGAAAGCCGCCGATCGGCACTCGACTACAGCTGGTTAGGTGTTTTGCCCTTCATTAATTGTACGCTTTAGAGAGAGAGCAAAGAGCGGTGGCCATGACAGTGCACGATCTAGGAAATCATAATTCAAGTATATAACTCTGAGAAACAGAAAGGTGTGTCGTCTGGTCTTGCTAGTGTGTGTTACGCTCGGCCAAGTCTGGCAAAACAGCACCTGCGTCACCACCAATACGTTTCTTTTTTTTGTATTGGCCTCAAACGGTGCGTGACGACTATAGCGGATCAAGACACGACTTCAGAATCGAGCCTCCGCATTGGCCCCTTCTCTTTCTTAGAGGAGTTAAATATAACGGTCGGTCGGAGAGAGCTAACAAGTTATGTAGATATTAATGAAGGATTTAGCCCACACTATAGGCTCCATTCCGCTCTGTGTGGTCTGGGTACCGCTAAAAGGTACTTGCGATCTCTGGTCAGCTAGTGAAGCAAAAAAATAAAATAAAGACAAAGAAATTGGTTGGTTCTTTGAGTTCGTTGGATTGTTTTGTTCCTTTTCTTTTCATGTAAAAGATCGTGAAACTTAAATTTCGTGGACATAAAGTTCTTATTGGCACTGTGCATGGATTTACGAGAAGAGTCAGTAATATTACAGCGTTTGCCATTGTGACGCAAAAAGAGTTGGTTGGTTCTTTGAGTTCGATGGATTGTTCTGTTCCTTTTCTTTTCAGGAAAAAGATAAACGGTGAGTCTTGGAGTGTGGATTAAAAGTTCTGATTGGTATAGTGCGGGAATTTACCAGTAGAGTCAGTCATTTCAATTTCTTTACGATCTCGTGCAGAGACCGAAAAGTGAGCTCGTTTATTTTTAAGGACATTCCAGTGAGATCCGTGTTGCTTTTTCATACCGAATAGTTTACCAGAAAGTTTACTTTAGAGAAACAATACAAAACAAAGCAAAACAAAACAAAATACAAAAATAGTAAGTCTGAATGAAGTTTCAGCTGATGACAGTATGTTAAGATGTGAATCTTGATACATACCATTTTTAAAATGACTAAACGTTTGGATTTGATTCATGGCACAGACCAGTTTTCCTGATAGTGTGTTGATACATTAAAATACATCTGGAACAAACGAAAGCTCTGAAGCGAGTCGGCCGACAGTACTATACAAATTTATAAGCAAAAGAATGTTTAGGCTGGCTTGAAATAAAGAAATATTTATATTATTACGATTATGGCCAGTAGCACACAGCACACGTTCTATCAAGCGGAAAGCCATTATGCGCTGACGATGTGGCCTCATTCAAAGGTGTTTAAAAAAAATTTTTTTACACAGTATAAACCCCGAAACTTTGAGGCTTGGTACATTGGACGGGGAGCGGCTCTGGAAAAAATGTCAAATGGAAAGGCCGTTTCAGTTTGAGCTATGATTACTTCTCACACAGTTTGGAATTTGCAGATAGTTGGGTTTTTTTATTTTCTCCGGCACCTCTGCAAATGAAGACAACACAAGTGGTTAAATTACAGTGACTAACGTGTCGTCGTAAGGGGTGAGTAGCCTACTGCTGCGCTCCCTTTCGGTCTCACCTAAACATTATAATAATTTTGAGCAGATTTATGCTGCAGAGGATGAGAACGTATGTGTAGTTGTGTGTTTGTGCTTGGGGGTCGGGGGGGGGGG
>NW_004797478.1:365140-367665 GCF_000002075.1 Aplysia californica | reverse complement strand
AGAGAGAGAGAGAGAGAGAGAGAGAGAGAGAGAGAGAAAGAGGAGGAGGGAAAGAGGTGTTTAGGCAGTGTCAGCAGAGTAAAAAAATTATACCAAACTTTTTGGCACGTGCAACAAATATTTTCGAAATTGTATAGTTTTGAGGTCTCTTGCAATACTGTAAGGGTACATGTTGTTAAGAGGTGGGGCTTCCGAATTTTAAGGTCCGTCCTCGCTTGGACCAAGCCAAATAGGAAAGAAAAGAGTGTTCCTTGAAAACAAAGTTGGACAGAGCTGAGCTGTAAACCCTTGATTGTGAGTCCAGTTTCTTAACTACAAGACGCCACTATCGGTATGTAACTAGCGTAGTATTCGTTTTTGTTGCACCGAAATCTCCTCCCACAATCAGTCTGTTGCAACATCATGTCTTCACTCTGTAAAACTTCTGTTTCATCCAAATTAATAAATAACTTTGCGGATAACAAATCTGTAATTAGGGTTAGGCGATACAAGGCTGTTACGTGTCTGAGGCATACTGATTAATTTTTCAGTGCAGTAGTGTTTGACACTAAACGCCAGTACAGTGTGTGCACAAGTCAGCCTCTAGGCTGGCAGTTTTGGGGTTCACAGAAAGTACGAGAGTACGAGTTCACAGCTGATGTAGCGATAACGTCGTGGACGGACACTATTCTAGCGTTCTGTCTATACGCATTAGCATACGTGTTGAGTTCAGTGTGATCCAGTTTACAATAATGTGCTACCACAGCTGTCGCTTAACTTCCAAACGTGTTCCAGCGTTGAGGATTCTATCCCCCCCCCCCCCCCTTGATATTCAACAGGCTAAGCGGTGCTACGAAGGTCATGTTTTCAATGGTTTGTTTGTCTGTGTACACGGATTTGTTTCAGATTTGGATATCGCTTACTTTTCTGCTGTGCCTTTACAAACTGTAATGAATCTGAGTTACCACTGAGGATAAAAACAAAACTGCTTCAGTAGTGTAGATAGCGAGCTTCTCTGATGCGAGTGTCGAAGAACCAAGGTGAAGTTTAGAAAATCGAGGCAACTTTTGCATTCTCTTGGGCCAGATTTTATCTTTGAGTGACAAACATTTAGAATAACAGCTGAAGGACTTCTTCAGAAAGGAAAAGATCGCTAACCTAGTTTTGATAAGACGGCATTTTGTACCGTGAATCTCTTGCACCCTAGGAAGTTTTCAACAGGTAGAAGACAACTTCATCAGTGTTCATACTTTCCGAACGTACAGACGTATAGACGCTCGTCACTCCTCATCATGAATTTCATGCCCCAGATCGGCATCGGGGGGACTCGTGACGGTACCTCTTCCAACACAATGTTCCTGGGCCTGAGCCCGAACCCCCAGCGCCGACACACGATCGTTGATCATAACTACCATCCTCATTTCCGGGAATACGACGGTAGTGGATCTG
This sequence comes from Aplysia californica, assembly GCF_000002075.1. Lineage (NCBI taxonomy): Eukaryota > Metazoa > Mollusca > Gastropoda > Aplysiida > Aplysiidae > Aplysia > Aplysia californica. Next base: position 366,237 of record NW_004797478.1, on the reverse strand, counting down.
TGAGAAACAGCCTCAACGAAATCCACATGGCAGAGATCCCGAGAGCGAAATCAAAACACAGCAGAAATCCCAGTACTGCCACCACTGGGGCCGTGAGCTGTAACATTGGGTTTGGATTTAATAACAACAATGGTCCCCACAGTGGCGGATTAGATGTCGAGGGAGAGGTTCAACACCCTCTTTTGACATTGCCTCCCAATGACCACGACGTTGACAGAGCCTCCTCTTACGGCAAATCTCTGCTAGAACATCTTCCTTTAGAGCACGACTGCCAATTAGAGGACTGTCAGAGGGTCATCATCAACGTAAGTGGTTTGAAGTTCGAAACCCAGCTCCGTACATTGAATAGACTTCCTAACACCTTGCTTGGAGATCCGAATAAGAGAAAGCGTTTCTGGGACGAAGCGAGACAAGAGTTTTTCTTCGACCGCCATCGTCCAACATTCCAGGCAGTGCTTTACTACTACCAAAGTGGAGGGCGTCTGAAGAAACCTCTGGAGGTTCCCATGGACATTTTTCTGAATGAACTCCAATTTTACGAGCTTGGTGCACCTGTCATCAGTTGCTTCAAGGAGACCGAAGGTTATATAATGGACACTAAAGATATACCGATGCCAGAAACGAAATGGAAGCGCTTCATCTGGGAAGCTGTAGAGTATCCTGAAAGTTCATTACTCGCCAAAGTCTTCGCGGTATTCTCGATATGCTTTATTTTGGTCTCGGTGGTGACGTTTTGTGTGGAGACACTGCCACAATTCGAGAATTCGGGCTGCGAGAATGTGACCGTGCTTGATGCACATGGCAACGAGACTGTGGTCACATATACAAAGTGGCTCGACCCTTTGTACCTTATTGAGAGTTGTTGCATTGCCTTCTTTGTCATTGAGCTGATTCTCCGATTCCTTGTGTGCCCTTCCAAGATGATGTTCGTCAAGAATTCAATCAACTGGATAGACCTGCTGGCAATCACTCCGTATTTTGTTTTCCTTGGTAGGTACAAGCACTGTGTGATCTGTTTCAATTTTTTTTCAGAAATCTTTCCATAGATTTGATGTGTGTGTGTGTGTGTGTGTGTGTGTGTGTGTGTGTGTGTGTGT
>NW_004797478.1:360700-363027 GCF_000002075.1 Aplysia californica | reverse complement strand
TGTGTGTGTGTGTGTGTGTGTGTGTGTGTTTGTGTGTGTGGTTGTGGTGAGAGAGAGTAAATATAATAGTGTGTTTGTATGTTGTGAGTGTGTGTGTGTAATGTGTGTAGATCAAAGTGCGTGAACGTTAATTGAGTTCGTGAGTGTCTATCTGAGTTGTACGGTCCAGATGGACTTTATTGTTGAGAATTTTACATAGAATGCACACAACTACAAAACACCTCTTTACAAAGTAATAGAAATACAATGTATATATTTTTGTACTTATAGGGATACAGTACAGGGTGGTTTTAAAAATCACCCGAAAGGATAATCGGACACAATTGGCAATATCTTTACTGCTAATGGTCATATTTAGACAAACCCTACATCATTCTCTTTGTTTTTCTTAACTGCTCACGATTATTAAAGAGTAAGCCAACAAGGTAATAGTTTCCTAATCTTATGGGCATTCTTAAAATTTCAAAACTTGTTTTTAGCGCTTTTTTAAACGGAAAACAGATTCCTTAAAAGACAAAACAAACAATGATCATAAGTCAGCTCCTTATTCTTCTTTTTCAAAGTATTGTACATACATTTGTGTGAAACTATATTTTATACTTTCAACTACAAAATCAAGCAAAATGTTCTTCAGAGACATAGTAGTAGGCCCACTGGAACATTTTAATAAACCGCGGAAAGATGACCAGAAAACAACAAAATCATTCTGTGATCTTCACTTGCACTTGCAATTTTTAAAACAAATTATGACCTCATCTATTTTTTTTTCACGCATTTTTCTTTACTGTTCATGACAACTGTTGTTTTCAGTTATTATCAATTAGCAAGTTTCATTGATTAGCACAATTTAAAAAAAAATTGAGTCAGAGACTCACTGTCTAAAAAGTTCACTGCTAATGCTATTCTTGTCAAAGAAAATGGCACAATTTGCTACTGTAAAAATATCCAGAAAATGGTAACATAAAATTATTATGTAGGCCTACTGAAAGACTGAGCATATGCTTAGAATCTCTGTTCTCTACCAGAATTTATAATATCTAGTAAGTTTGCGCAAAACAGATTTTAGGGGGAAATAAGTTGTATCTAATAAAAGTAAAAGTGATTGTTATTGTGAGATTTGTTATTATTATTAACTCTGGAAAATATAGTTAGAAACTGAATCTAAAATTAACTAGAACTGGTCCAATCGTTTTATTTCAATTCCAAAGCCCAAAGCAAGGGGGTTATACAGACATAAAAATAAGTTAGATCTAGCAGATGTAGGCTCTCTGGCTGCTTCTAGCCCACTGATTCTAGACTGGGAATCTAGATTTAGCTATCACCTGCACTATTCAAAAGTCAAATATATGGTAAAATGAAAACAAAACTGTGAATTGTTTGATCAGTCAGGGGGCCTATATCACAATTGCCATAGCCGAACGTATTAATAGAAATCTAGTTGAATAATGCGATGCCGAAGCAACACGTTGTCACACTACGCCACAGAATTCTACACTAAGTGTAGAATTCTATGCACTACGCACAGTGTGCAGAGGAGAGCAGGGTGCCCGGCCCGGGTCGCTGACCGGTCGATTCGGTGGTTCGGCTTTTGTAGATCTGTGCATTTTTACGGAAAGCCCTATTAGTATTAGCGTTGTGAAAACTTCAACCTATACAGCTCAGGCGTCAAAAGATGTCTTGAAGTTTCATAATTTATGCATGTATACAGAATAACAGAGCCAGTAGGTCTAGATCTAGTTCTTATTTCATCGCGTGGAAAAAATGCCTTGTTTTCAGAAGCAAATGTTAATATTTCCAGTTCTACCGAATCGATTTTCACGCGAAGACGACCATTTTGATAATCTTTCTTTTCCTTTTAAAAAGATGCAGGCCTGTCGGATGTGGCAGTGCCATTAACAAAACTGAGTTGCTTAGACCCATCAAAACACGAGGCTTCGTGGCCGATCACAAAAGTCTACGGGGCGTTACGAGGTCGATTCCCCCTGCCGTGTGAACGTTCACTAAACTGCCTACTACTACTACCAAAGATTCTCTAGATCTACACGATCTTTGATAGATTTACTACTCCTACTACGAGACAGTACGAGAGAATGCAACTCAGGCAAAAATAGTGTAACTTTGACTCAGGCACGTTGCGCACACACTTTTCACTTTTCATACACCAAATTCGACTCGGAAGTCCATTCGGAGGATTTCACCTTTTCACATGACCAAAGTGTGCCAAAATGGTAGCCTATCTTTTGCCCCTCCATGAAGGACAAATCTGGCCCTCATTCAAACCATTGGGATTGAGCAAAATTTTGCGTATTGTGCTTTGTTCTTACAAT
>NW_004797478.1:356999-360135 GCF_000002075.1 Aplysia californica | reverse complement strand
AGATAGATAGATAGATAGATAGATAGATAGATAGATATTATATTTAGATTTAAGAGCAGAACAAATCTTGTAAACCTCGCTTGTGGTGCTTGAATTTGCGCTTGATACCCTGTCAGCATAACGGAGTTTTTTTTTTTCCAAAAGGGCTCCCAGATATAAGTCCATATAATAATGAAGATATTTAAAAACTCCCTCAAATAAACCAGACTCAGGTTTTAGAAACGACCGCACAGGTGGGCTTGTGTGCTGATCGTTGTGGTGAAGCTGCTTTAGGAGCTCAACTAAAACCTGAGGGATTCAGCTTTTCATTCGAATAGAGTTAACATTTTACTTGTTCTTTAATACGGGCTTTTCCCTGACAACTCTGATTGAATTATGACTTCTGCCCCTTCGAAAAGGTTGATATTGTTTCGTTCATTGGGTGTTTTTTTTACATCACCGTAACTAACCTATCAATCATTCATTACAATAGATTGGACTCCTTACCTCCCTCCCCTCCCCCGTCCTAACCACATTGTTGTCGAGTGTTTAACCACCTGGAGTAACAGTGTGGCCATACACCAATTATATTATTTTAAAAACATAATGTATGTCTTTGACTTTGTCTGCAGGCATTAATTTGGCGTCTGGCACATGCAATGTCAGCAGCAAAAGCTCAGTGCTGAGTGTACTAAGAGTAATTCGCGTGGTGCGAATTCTTAAACTGAGCAAACACTCAGAGGGTCTCAAGATCTTGGGCAAAACGATGAAGACTAGTATCCGAGAACTGAGCATGTTCATCCTCTTTCTGGGTATCGCCACCGTCATCTTTTCAGGAGCCATTTTCTACGCTGAGATGGGAGAATCTGGAAGCATGTTCACCTCCATCCCTGACGCCTTCTGGTGGGCCATTGTCACCATGACAACAGTAGGTTACGGCGATTATGTGCCGGTTGGGGTTTTTGGGAAGATGCTTGGCGGTTTTTGTGTGCTGTCTGGAGTCCTGGCCATCGCTCTACCGGTGCCTGTGATCGTCGCCAACTTCAACAACTTTTACAGACACTACACAGGTAGAGGAGTCCGAATTCTACTCTCTAGTTCTTAACAACACATGTGTGAAGAATTCTTTTCGGTCTCTGTTTTGCTCATCAAGCCGAAACAAGCACTACCATCAGAACCCCTTCGTAAAAAAAACATTCTTCTTTCACGTAAACTCGAGCCATCAACTATGTTAACAACATTAAATGTATTTTGAGAGACTATAAAATGTTGATGTGTTTCATGGTTCTTTCAAGAGCTACGGAAAACAAACTGCGTAATTTTGTTTTTCCTAAAAAGACATCCAATTCATAAAGCTCTTCTTGTATTTTAGAAAATCATAGGCTATATTATCATATGAAACTCAACATGACTTTGGTGAGAACACTTGCTTTATGTGTTTTCTATTGTAGAGGCTAAACTGTAACAGGGGTGTAATCGAATTCTTCACTGTTTTGAGATTGTTCATTATGTCATTATTCTATAAACCTTTGGTTCTAGAATAGAAAGCTTATTCAGCGTCGCTTACATTTAGTCTGCAACCGGAAACAGTTCCTCACATAACCATGTTATTTTAGAGACCATTGTCGTTTTTCTTGTTCACAATGCTAAATTGTTTTTTTGACAACTGAATATCAGATGCACTAGTAGAGATAACTGCAACATTTTAAAGTCTACTAATTTTGCCTCATGTGTAATAGCCCAAACATTGTTGCCTAATTCATTTCCACTCAGTGTAGTTTGGGGATTGAAACAAAACTTTAAAAAATACTGTTTTTTTTTTCATAAACTACCCCAGTCTCCATCGGCGAGCTTATTGTTTTTCTCTTCTGTGAGCAGTCACGTTTTTATTGTCACCATATCATGTATTATATTGCACACTATATTTTGCTGCTTAATTATATTGCCAGAACGAATTAGGCCTCAATAGGGCCTACAGTTTACCCTCTGACTGAGGCTTTGCAAAATAATTATTGACAAAAGTTTACGGTCTTAAAAAAAAAATTCAAAACAGCATTAGTTTTAAAGCCCCACACTAAAAACGGAAATGATTATAATGCTTCCTCATACGTTTAATGACATGCATGTTAACACAGCGAACAACGCTTATTACTTTGCCAGCTTTTTTTTACATTAATGTGTATATTTGCTTACATATAATTGTCTGCTTCATGCGATTTTATACTCATTCACAATTCCCCAGTTTTACTCCACAGACACCACACCATAATCATGAATCATATCAATTTATATTAAAAAAAAACCCAACAACACTGTTTCTCTCTTTGCATTTTGTTCTTGCTATAGCATCCTTGACTTGGTAAGTACGTGGTGTTCAAGTTTGTGACGCTAATTTTGAAGTTCATCACGACTAAATAAATACGAGTGAATGAAAACGAAGAGACTAATATATGAGAATGCGCACCGATAACTCTGACTGAAAATAATGTTCTTTGTTGGTCATTGAGATTGCACCATTTTCTCCTATCAGTATTTTTCCCCGCACATACCGATGGGTATCGGTACTCGAATAAATGGCTTTAGCAGATTTCGGATAGTCAAGCAGTCACTTGGGACAACCATGCAAATGTGTTCACAACCCTTGTCCAACATGTTGCAAGGTTAAATGACAACGCAGGGCGCATCAATTAGCGAGTTGAGTGACGATTTTATTTTACGATTTATTTTTATCAGAACACCATTCATAGGATTCGAAAATGTAATCTTTCATTCTTTCAGAAATACCGAGGGGAGGCTTTTAGACCAAGGAGGCGAAAAAGAGAGGGTGAATAGCGTAAATTTCCACAAATAATTATGCTGTGTTGTCTGTGTGCTTTGTAGATAGATGCCTGTATTGTGTATAGAAAAATTATATACCCATTAGCTGAATATGACCACTTCTTGTAGTTATCGTACATAATATTCTCATTGCATACAATAACTATCATCGCACTAGAGCCGCTGGAAACTATTAAACGTATTTTGCGCTTTTTTTCCCATGATATGCCACTTCAACTGTTATCTGCGCTTGGAGCTTTCTCCTCCTCCTCCTCCTCCTCCTCCTCCTTCTTCTTCTTCTTCTTCTTCTTCTTCTTCTTCTTCTTCTTCTTCTTCTTCT
>NW_004797478.1:350471-352971 GCF_000002075.1 Aplysia californica | reverse complement strand
AGCAACAGTGAAAAGCTGCTCTGTCTTTGCGCCGAATTGGAGTTCATAGTAACAAACACTTACTTTAAACATCGGAAAAGCTAACAAGGTGAAATGGTAGAAGGTTTAGCACCCTATCAACATTATTAGGTCATTTAAGAGGCAGGACTTCCGAGTTTAACGTTCAACTCCGAAAGGTCAGACCCAAATGGGAAATTGATGGAAAGTGTCTTGCCAATGACACAACGTCGGACTGAGTCGAGGCTCGAACCCTCGAACCCGCAATCTCAGCATTACGATTTCCGTAGTTGAAAAAAACCGTACAAAAACTTGGCACAAATGGATTGATCTGGAAACTTCCCAACAAATAGACTTCATATTAGCAAACAAAAGTACTATCACGGACTCCAGGGCAGTACCAAACCATGTAATTGACACCGATCACAGACCAATCATCCTCAGCCTAGCGAGAAAGAAGACACACAGAAGAGCACATACGAAAAAGCGAAAGGCTATCAAAATGAAGAACTTGGCTGACCCTGTCATTCAGACAGAAATAAAGGAAACAATGAGAGAAGAATACGAAAAGCTACCATCAGAGGCCAGATGATTCGAAGAAGAATTTTTTCTTTGTATGAGTTTTTATGACTTCGAAGAAGAATAGCAAAAAAACCCAACAACAAACAAAAACAAAACACAAAAAAAAACCCAAACAAAACAACAACGACCATAAAATAAAATCTAAGAAAGAAGTGCAGCACAAAAAAGGGAGATAAAAAAAGCAAACGTAAAGAAACAATTTGGTGGAATGAAACCAAAATGCCACAAAGCTGAAGAAAAAACTCTACCAAAATGGAGGAAAACTATAAGATTGAATTCAGAAAGGCATGAAGAAAGACAAAGAGGGTCATCAAATCAGCATAGGAAAGCTCTTGGGAGAACTATGGAGTACTACTAACTAACCTGAATAAGAACAACGGACGGGGGTTCTTCCAAAGTGTGCGGTCCACGAGAGTAAGGGATGAGTCATAATATAACCCAAATCGCACAATAAATGACAAAAGTGGAAACGTTATAATATAGGCCCTACAGATAAAGCCAAAATCAAGAAGAGATTGCCGAGCACTTCCAAGAACTGCTAAACCCTATTGGAGAAAAAGAAAATGATACACTGAGACCTGGAAAGGTGTAAAATAATGAGCCACCTATTCTCGTCAGCGAGATGGAGGAAGCACTGAAAAAGAGGCCACAAAACAACAAATCTCCTTGACCATACGACATCGTCAATGACACAAAGTCATGCGGGGGCCTCAGCACGCTATGGCTCAAACGAAACCTCAAAGCAGCATTGGAACAAACACAATACCCAGAGGAGTGACAACCCCGTATCGTAGTACCTATTTGGAAAAAGAAGGGCAAAAGTAAGGAGTGTGGCACATATACAGAGGAATATCACTACTTAGCCATGTTGGACACACAACTAAAACAAGTACAGAAATTCAAATACCTTGGAAACGTGTTCTCATCAGACAGGAAAATGGACTGAGAAACAGAAACATGAGTACAAAAGGTAAATTATGCAGCTACACTAGCTAAAACCCACCCTCTCCCATCAAAACACTCCAGTGGAGACAAATGACCAACTTATCAGATCAATCTATATATAATAACTTTCTGTGTCAAACTGAACCCTCAAAAAAGCAAAACAAAATAGAATAACAGCAATCGAGATGAAATGTCTTACAAAAACATTAAAACACCTCAAGAAGAGACAGACAAGAAACGAAGACATCAGGACAATGAGTATTCGTCGAACCGAGATTTAAAATACATCGAAAGACAACAAGTATGATGGTTTGGACACTTAATGAGAATGGGGCCTAAAACATGTGATTCAATGGCTTGAAGGCAAAAGGAAGGCCAACAACAAAAAAAGATGGATCGACGGCGTGAAAAAAACCCTCCAAAGGAACAGCATGACGATCCAAACAGCAGTACACCTGGCCCATGTCCGACATTTACGTCTCCCCTCGACTCCTCGTAGTATAAGAGGACAGAAAAAAACGTAAAAGTAAATTGCAATACTACTACTACTACTACTAATAATAATAATAATAAGGATAATGTTATGTAAAATTTTACTATTATTGTTATTGTTAAACTATAATTTTCAGCTTTATCAGCACAATCACTATTGTTGAACTAAAAAGTTACTTCAAATAACAACTGGGTATCGCTGTGTGCTTTCATGTCTGCTGTTCCCAATAGTGTGCTTACACGTTTGCTGTACCGCACCACTGCTTCACTTTATGGCCATATATATAATATATATGTTCCGCCGAATTTGCAGCTCGACGCAATCGTATGATTGCACTACGCGCTTTTAATGATCGTATAATTGCGCGGCTAAGATTGCACTGCTGAGCGTTCTTGACTATCTGACAAAAATGTTCAGATCGTTCAGAGAGCAGTATGTATGTACGTATGTATGTTGTGCGTGCGTGCGTGCGTGCGTGCGTGC
>NW_004797478.1:335254-350126 GCF_000002075.1 Aplysia californica | reverse complement strand
GGGGGCAGATGTTAAATACTTTTTAAAAAGTCAGACCAACGGCTCATTTCAAATGGATGTTTTTTTTTAAGATAAGGACGACACTTTTATTTTTTACTTTGAACTTATTTTCTAAACAGTGGACAGATTTTCTGAGATTTTAAATTCTGCAGCTTGAAGACAGGCAGTGTTTGGGGTCACCGGACAAGGAGGTTTCAAGCAACACCTTTTTTGCCCAGTGCAATATCAGACAAAATATACCTCATTTTCGTGTTTTGTTTTGGGGGAGAAATGTGGATGTTTGCCATGCAGTTCTATGTCTTTTACAAGCACAACGCACAATCTGTTTTCTCTATGCGAAGTAATCAGAATAACAAGTGTTTGTGTACTTTTGTAAAAAATAAAAAAATTTGATGCAGTAAACTAGGCTGGGACCTGAAAATTTACTTTTATGAATTCTGCAAATAGTGGGTAGGCGCTCTAAATTTTGAGAATTAGGACATAATTATACTATTTTCAAATACCTCCCTTCTCCTCTCTCCCGCCTTTATAATTTACTGTTGAATCTTTTGACAAATTGCTGTACTTAAGACAATCCTATTCTATAGCTATAAGACGCCTTTTCCTACCCCACAGCCAATCAGGGGGAAAGGGATGGGAGGTGGAGTTATGTATATAGCACCTCTTTGAATATCAATTTTGGTGAACACAGATTGAACTCGTGTTTCCGAGTCCCCTTCTTTTTTCTACACACAGCCTCCCGTCTTCAGGAAATCTTTTTCAAAGCATAGTATCCCTTTAATTAAGCACTGACCTGTAGCAAGATTTGTATTTTTAAAATAAAATTTGCACGCCATTTCATTTGGTTTATTTCTAAGGGCAAACTGTAGGTCGTACTATGAGATCGCGTGTACAGCTCTGACCAGCAATCGTCCTATTTCTTGATTGAGTTTAGTTGTGCTAAGAAAGAAAACGCGCAATCGTAAAATGCTGTACAGCCAATGAGGTACTAGAGCTCGTGTCAGAGGCGTCATCAACGTAAACGAACAAGGGCTGCGTATGCTCACTCTTGGACGCTGAGCGTTGAGGGCAAGAACATGCGCAGTTCAACCGACAGGTGCGTACTTTTCGAGATTCCCGTGGAGATGCCTAGGGGTCTTGGGAGGAAATTTACATTGAAATGTGGGGGCACAACCATCATATATACTTGAGCTGGTGGAGACAGGGAGGGGGCTCAGATTGATCGTGTAAATGGGGTCACTGCCACGAGCTCTAGTAATATAACCTCTTTGTATATGACTCAAACACCATCACGCTGGCCTCATTCACTTACACAACTTACAGCTGTAGCACGATGTCCCCCAACCACACTTTCATTAATTGTTTGCAGTTTCTGGAAACAACTGAAATACTGAAAGAGGCTTTCCAGGTTAATGAGCATGATTTGATGTTACAATGATTAGTTTTCAGTATTTTATTTCATTTTATCCTTTTCTATGATCTCTTGGATCGTCACTGTATAGTAAACAATTGCTTGCGTTTGTTTGTGCCGCTGAATTTTAACTTTGATGCAAGTACGGTACCTATCTTAATTTGATCTGTCGTATTTGTCACATTGTTACTGGACTCTCTTGATGTTATTTGCTATATTATGTTCTTAGCTTTTAGAATTAGACAAACGTAGCCTGCTACTGTTTCATTGTCATATTTCTGAGAATGTAGTATGACTTCCTACAGTATGTACGCTTAGTTTGCTTTATACATAGTTTCTCCCTCATTTCCTGCTGCCGCATCACTTATAGTTTTGTACTCCTTCATTTCTTTGATGTAATAATATGTACTGCAATGCACAGCGTGTGGACCTGTTTAAATTATATGAGCACTTTATATTCGTCCTCATACGATATATTCACTGCATTATTTATTTCTAGACTTCAAAAACAGACTTACAATGTACCTCTTTTCTGTAGACACAGAAGCCATAGCTTTTTAAAAAGAATCAAAAGACATTTTGATAACGCTGTTAAAAGTGAATTCAAGCAAGTCATCTAAACAAAATTGAAGTTCGGAAAAAAATCAAAACATAAAGTCAAATTAATTTTGTTTAATTGTGAACTGATATGAAAAATACTAACTTGTGTCCCACGTGCTCATGCGACTTAACGCAGTAACACTTTTACCAAACTGAAACTAACAGTTAACTAAGTTTACATATTTTACTGTGATAAATACATGTAAAGTACACCGAGTTTTCCATATTCAGAGGATATTATGATCTCCCATTACCTTTATGGCCTGTTTTGATGGTGGGTCATAATTGGTGTATGCCCAAAGCAATACAATTTGTGTGTGTGTGTGTGTGTGTGTGTGTGTGTGTGTGTGTGTGTGTGTGTGTGTGTGTGTGTATGTGTGTGTGTGCGCACGCGTGTATTTTATATATAAAAGTTGAATAGAACAGTACATATCATTATACACAGCCTTTCATGCTCTTAATATGTTTTCTACGTTGAACTCAGAACTCGCAGAGGCTACACATCTCGTATCAGCCTTTACGTATTTCGTGGTAAGTGCATGGACTTCATGGACTGTTTTATCTTGCAGGTCGACGCGGAAAGTCTGACCCCACTGAACCTGTCAAGATGAAATGAGCTTATATTTTGTGAACGATAGGGTGATGAGAATGTTTTACGGGGAGCCCACTATGGATGGGATCGGCCGATTGCCCGACTCGATCGCCTCAAAAACAAACGGGTTTGTTTTCACTTTCAGGTGATCGAGTCTGGCGATCAGCCCGATCCAGCAGTAGTGGGCACCCCGTATTATGAGTTATTTCTGTGGAAAAGGGAGAATGGTAGGGTAGGGGTGGGATGTATATATAGATTCTGTATTGTACGGTTTTGTGTATATTATGTGTGTGTTATGTGTATGTGTGAGCGCACATGTAGCTTTAGATAAATGTAGACCTTCGTCTCTCTCTCTCTCTCTCTCTCTCTCTCTCTCTCTCTCTCTCTCTCTCTCTCTCTCTCTCTCTCTCTCTCTCTCTCCCCCCCCCCCCATCTTTCTCTCTGTGTATGTGTACGTGTGTGTATGTATGTATGTATGTATGTGTGGTTGTGTGTGTGTGTGTGTGTGTGTGTGTGTGTGTGTGTGTGTGTGTGTGTGTGTGTGTGTGTGTGTGTGTGTGTGTGTGTGTGTGTGTGTGTGTGTGTGTTATGTATGTGTGCACATGTAGATCTATCCCTATAAACATGTACTTCAATATCTATAAATCATAATTTATAATGTCTACACCATGATCAGTATCTGAAATTTTAGTTGAAAAGCAACACGGTCATGCATGAATCATTTGTATTATTTGTATAGTATGTCTTCTCGCTTTCGTCTTATGCTGTGTGTATAAGTCACGAGTGTCTTCGTGTGTGTAGTGTATGTACACTAACTGCGAGAGAGAGAGAGAGAGAGAGAGAGAGAGAGAGAGAGAGAGAGAGAGAGAGAGAGAGAGAGAGAGAGAGGGGGGGGAGAGGAGAGGCTACACATATATAGGTTATGGAAATATTTTTTTTTATTAAGACAGCTAATATAATACATGTATTATCATTTTAAATAAAATAATTCACCTGTTTGATTTATGAAAGCATCCTGTGATTTTGCCAAGATGTACTTGGATTTCATATTAAACATACTCGTTCGCCAAACTTTTGAACAAAACACACGACATATGATTTACCGTATTTCATGAGCTTTATGTTTGTGCACTCAATGTTGTTCTGTGTTGGTGGTGACGTTCGTTTGGTTGTCATCTGAACGTGATCAATCGATTTCGATTTACTTGTACTTAAACTTCACAATATCAGTGTTCCATCCTTCAATAGAGACAACATCGGTTCAAGTAGCTCAGGGTCATCAGCAACAGCCAACGGACAAATCTGGCTCGCGGGGTCGGTTCGTCTGACCCACCACCATGCGGAAAAAATAAATTAGAAGACGTATTTGGTGTGCTCATGATTTGGTCACAGAAATAATTTAATCATTTCATTGAACTCTACATTTCAAATGAAATGTGCTTTAGTGGACTTCATACATTCTAGCTAATATAATATATACTAGCCAGCAAAAGAAATGCGAATCAGTGACAACAAGAGCTGTGCCCATTCGACTTCACTATTCAACATTCATGGTTTTTGCGCTATTCACAGCTATTCAAAGCTTGGCAGAGCCATTTGAATGACGGGTGATAAAAAAAATACCCCAAAACCCCCAACAAACCATACAGATAGTGGATTTTCGTCTCATTTTTCTCAAACGTAGTAACATTGGAGCACGTTATATCTAAAATCATTGAGATAAATACAGATACACTCTCTGCTTGATGGTTACGAGACAGAGTGCTAAAAAGAAGCAAAAAGAGTTATAAAAGGTTCCTATTCAATATCCACTCGTCACACCGAGAGCTTTCCATTTGCGGCACTACAGTTTTAAAATAGTACATTTGTGGCACTAGTGATATTGTACATTATTTTCTTCATAGGACATTTGTGGCACTAGTGATATTTTACATTATTTTCTTCATAGGACATTTGTGGCACCACTCGTTTTATTCAAAATGATGATAGGACATTTGCGGCACTGCAATATGATTTATAGATTCAATATTCGCTATCGAATATGTCCTACTTTGAAACATTTCCCCTCTGCGTTACAGGCTTGGGACTGACTCATTTGAAAATGAGGCCGCATTAGAAATGTTTTAATGAAGGTTGTATAACTTGGTAAAAATCTTATATTTAGACATATTTACGTGGCGTTTAGAGACGTTGCAGGCAGTCCAGTGTAGCAAATGCATTGGAGATCAACTTTCCGATTATGGTTCCATCATCAAACTGTTTCTTTGTTTGTTCTATCCATGCTGTCTTCTTTCTTTCTGATGCTGTCTCGCGTCTCGTCGTGTCACGCACCGTGTTCATCTTGAACTCGCTCTGGAAAATGACGTCCTGCAGGCCATCGACAAGTTCGAACACTGTGGGATGTGCAGAGTAGAAGATACTGTTCAGCACGGGCTTGAGCCCCCCCTCAATTCTATCCCAAAGTAAATGAAAGTTTCTTAACGAACAAAATAAGCAGTTGAAACTGTTATGATCGCACGCAATGAACACAAAGTGATCAGCTTGGCGGCTTGCTCGTTTATCCAATCACTGTTGTCACCGCTTAAACTATAGTAATCTAACAGCCAATCCTGCAAAGGATGAGCCCATTCGCACGCCGCTTCCGTAATGAAAATTTTCTTGTAAAAAGGTAGAAGACTGGAAAAAAATAACACTGTACTGAGGGCTCACGCGCTCTCCTAGCCTTGGCAATGGGGTGAACGTTTACGACACACTTTCCCCCAGTGACACACACACACTCACACACACACACACAGAGAGAGAGAGAGAGAGAGAGAGAGAGAGAGAGAGAGAGAGAGAGAGAGAGTTTGTTGTGAGTTTACATGGAGCTGTGCACTGAGAAATCACATAGTCTCGCCTGGGTGATCTGCATGAGTATAGTACCCTATTGTTTATATGTAGTGCCGCAAATGGGATACATGTATTAGTTTTCTATGCAGGCCTTAGACGCCAACGGCCAACGACCTTACCACGGTCCTCTTCACGCCGTTAATTAAATGTTCCAGTGGGCCTACTACTATGTCTCTGAAGAATTCTACCGTATCCGTCATTTAAGTAAGAGCCCACTCTGTGCCCCCCAAAAGAGCGTGTTCTTTTCAGGCACAATTGTTTACTTTGAAAAAAGGGAGCAGAAATAAACAAATAACAATATGACGTATAGCCTATTGAAATTCAGAATAGCAAATTCAATAATTAACAATGATATAAACTTTATTGACTATTCTTAAATCAGCATGTCAAACGAAGAAAAAAAAAATATCACAGTTTGGAGACTGAGAATCAGAATACTGAGTTCAAAGTCAAGTGGCATTAATTTAATCTTAAAAGTAAAAGTTTGCAAACAAAAGACAATTAACTTTCTTCTAAAAGGTAACCAATAAAAAAATTACTATTTTTTCTTCAAAAATCAACAGACACCTAAAACCTAGCATCTGCGTTTGTTGCCATTTTTGTGTCCAAAAGTTGCCACAAAATATGGCAAAAGTTGCCATGAAAGTTGCCAATAATTTTCAAGCGTTCAACTCTCTGTGAGGACGTATATATCAATAGAGGTAACTTAATCTAAACCCTCAGAATTTTTGTGTGCTCTGGTTTAACTATCCTGAATATCATTTGTAGCCACACAGAGTGTTAAAACGTGGAGAATATAGGTTTCACAACAGAAAGATATCAAAATTAGAATAGCACATAAACAACCACAAAAATTAACAAAAAAGGGCGTGCGTCCACCTAACTGAAGATTGGCCCTTTCAACCCTAAATGTGTGTAATTCAAGAAAAAGCTCAGGGTATTTAATCTTGTAAATGATGTAATCATGCACAAGGGGCCTGCCAGCGTCAGTACATGTATTCGGTTTTGGTGGAGACATGCTCCAACATAACAACACACTTATTAATTTTTTTAAAAGAAAGGTGGGAACAACTTCAAATTAAATGACATTACGCTATATATAAACGCAAAAAGAAGACACACCAGAACTATAAAAAAAAAAATTAAAACACTAGCTAAATCAAAACACAACAAAGAGAGAAAAACAAAAGAGAAACAGCAATATAAATAGTGTGTAATTAACTGTAATGTATATTCTTCATATGAAAATAACAAATCAACGTAGAGTCAACAAGTGAGGAAGAGACGAAGGGAAGCGGAGGTGAAAATAAAGAGGTTCGGCTTCTTTTT
Source organism: Aplysia californica (assembly GCF_000002075.1). NCBI lineage: Eukaryota > Metazoa > Mollusca > Gastropoda > Aplysiida > Aplysiidae > Aplysia > Aplysia californica. The sequence goes on along the minus strand of NW_004797478.1, from coordinate 343,305 downwards.
TCTTTCTTTTTTTTTCTACCACGTTTTGTTCTTTTAAGATTTTTTATTCCCCGGCGGTTGGGTTTTTTGGGGGTTTTTTTTGTGGGTTTTTTTTTTTTTTTTTTGGAAAATGCAAAAATGCGGCCACGATTCGTGGGTCGCGGCCGCGACAAACGCAGATGTTAGTAAAACGCTGATAACATTAACAAAAATGTTCTGTTTGATGAATAATATTGGTAATTTATCCTGGAAACTGTTAGAACGGTGTCAGCCTATTGAAATTCAAAATGACAAATTCAAACATCAACAATGATGTAAACTTATTGACTATTCTTAAATCAACATAAGAAATAAAAACAAAATAATTAAAAATCACAGTTTGGAGACTGAGAATACTGAGATCAAGTGGCATTAATTTAATTTTAAAAGTAAAAAAGGTAACCAATCAGTGTCGGTGAAGCCACAGCACGTACAGAAAATGTTTGACATGCTAGACGTCATACGTTTTTCACGTAAACGTGAGGAAGTGTGTCGTCCGCAGTGGGCCATGGTAATAAAATATAAATAAAAAGTTGAACTCTTCCATACGCACTTTGTGAGTACGTAAGCGTACGAAAGAGGAGTGTGTGGACCTTGGCTCTTAATAAGTGAGAAAAGGGTGAAAAGTTCTCAGCTGAGCTTGGCTATAACAACCGTGGTAAAAAAAAAATCAGTTCGGTCTTTTAGCCTGTAGTAACAACGACGATACCAAATGAAGTAAGAAAGAGCAATTGGCCGTTTGGAGGATGGAGGAAGGCCAATTAGTGGTCGCCAATCTTTGGCGTTCACGTCTCGACTATTCACAGATTGAAAACCCTTTGTCAGCTCGGACTGACAAAGATCAGGTTGACCCAGATTGACCGATGCTCGTGCAGACAGACAAATTGTTCGGAAACATCGTGCAAATCGACACCAGACAGCCACAAGAACGTCCGATTTGATAAGGGGTACCCACAAAAGAGCCAGAAGTCGACACACAGTAAACCGACGATTGCGACATGTAGGCCTTAGACGCCAACGACCTCACCTTGGTCCTCTTCACGCCGTTTATTAAATGTTCCTGTGGGCCTACTACTATGTCTCTGAAGAACATTTTGCTTGACTTTATAAGCTTTTTTTTATGAACATGAAAGCATAAAATATAGTTTCACACAAATGTATGAACACAATACTTTGAAAAGAAGAACCGGGAGCTGACTTATGGTCATTGTTTTTTTAAGGAATTAAAACAAGTTTTAAAATTTTAAGAACGCCCATAAAATTAAGAAATTACTGCCTATTTCGCTTACTCTTTATTAATTATGACCAGATAAGAAAAACAAAGAGAATGAGGTAGGATTTGTCTAAATATGATCATTAGCAGTAAAGATATTGCCCATTTTGTTGGGTTATCCTTGCGGGTGATTTTTAAAATCATCCTGTACCTCTATAAGTACCCAAAAAAATATTTATGTCACTCTCAAAGAGGTGTTTTGTAGTTGTGTGCGTTGTATGTAGAACTCCCAACAAATTGATGAACATTTTGGACCTAACAACTCAGATAGACACTCACGCACACATACATAGCATCTACGCACTTACACACACTCACACACACACAATTACATGACAATGTACTCTCCCCCCCCTCTCTCATTCACCACAACCACACGCACACTGACACACACACACACACACTCTCTCTCTCTCTCTCACACACACACACACACACACACACACACACACACACACACACAGACACACACACCGCGCACACAACTCCTACCCTTTGTCCACTCTTCATTCAGAATCACTCCTCTGTTTTGATATAACTCCCTCAATAAATAAAAGATCCGTAGAATCTCGATCTTACAAACCCATGATTAGTTCTAGAAATCTACTTAAAAAACAAACAAACAAAATGCTGTATGTATGATCTATGTGGATATTAGGACTAACCTATCAGCATAACCATGCCATTCGAATCTATCACCTCAAATCCTCAAAATACATGTACAAAGACATTAAAATGTAGTGTTGCCAGGTGGCAGTGTTACCCTAGATTCGGTCAAATACATGTATGCCGGGACCATTAACCACAAAAAAAATAAATAAAATAAAACAAACTTTTTTATCCAAAAAAAGTTATAAAAAATAATTATTTTAACGGGAGGAGCTACCCTTGAGGACCATTTTCTATGTTTGTTGCCCGAGATCGAATCTAAGTACACATATAAGTTAGACATAGTAAAATCTCTTGATACACAATTTTATTTTGGCATAGCCACAGCGGTTGCTATGGAAACAGCCGCCATCTTGAAAATAACAATGAATTTCAAATCCCTAAGGCTTTCTTATTTACAGAACAAATTTGACCAAATTTGGTGAAAGTATACCTGAACCAGACCCAATCAGAGTAACAGCAAGTTTTTTTCAATAAGTGCAAAAGAAAAAAAAAAGAGAATTTTCCAAAGTATAAATTTTTTTTCTTCTAAATGTAGGTTGCATAATCACTTGCCAATGGAAAAGCATTATTTTTTTCCGCAAATATCTCTCTGTTACATTGATGGCAGTGTTTCTTTAAAGTTTCATGTCAAAAGGATGAAAACTAAGGAAGGAGTAGGGAAAAAACTGCGAAAAAATTGCATTTTGCGAAAACCCACAATAATTGTGAAAATTCACTATATTAATCCATCCTCATGTTTTTAAAGGCAATTTACCTGAAGAATAAAGTCTTTCTCAATTGTATCCATGCTATTTTTAGACAAAAAACTGGTTGATCTAAAAAAAATCAGCCAACATAAAATGTGCACAGCCTGACCCAAAATCTGCAAAATCAAGGGTCGTTCCTCCCCTTAAGAGGACGATTTAAGCTGCGACAATAGTACATCAGTGTCGTACATGGCCGCCTGTCGAACGATAAATAAGAACTGCTCGGTCTTGGCCAATCCTTATCTTGGCCTACTAGAGACGGTAGAAACTGCACCCAATTCGACCCATAAAATCAGACCCGTGTTTCTGACGTTTGTGCAAACCGCACATTTCACGGCAACACGGGTGAAGGGGCAGAACTCGTTCCAAACGTTTTGCTGGAGTTACTTCCGGCTATTCAACATGGAACACGAAAAACTAATAGCAGCAGTGAGAGCTCGAGAATTCATTTACAAAGAGAGTGACAAGAGCCACTCAAACAGAGATGGGCATGGGAGAACATTGCATGAGAAGTTGGAAACAATGGTAAGTAATCAAATGACATGTGCAAATACATTGTCTGATATCTCTCTCTCTCTCTCTCTCTCTCTCTCTCTCTCTCTCTCTCTCTCTCTCTCTCTCTCTCTCTCTCTCTCCAGGTGAGGCATCAGTGATTATGTGTCATCCCAATCGCCCCTTTTAGTTATTTTCTCTCATCAGCTTTCTTTGACTGAACGGTCAATGTCCACAGTTCAGTTATTAGGCATTCGTATGCAAGTCATTCTGCCATGGCAGACTTCCTCCCGGAGACGTGAAGTATGCCATCAAGGCATTTCGCACTGCTGCTGCTTCACTGTGTGCTCGACGTCTGTGAGATTGAAGCCTCTCCCATGGCTGTTGGGTGTCACTGATGTTTTGACGTATGCAATTCATTCGTCTTGGTTCCTTGTCTTGGATGAAGTTGTGTAAAACACAAACTGCTTTTACAATGTCAGTAGCAAAACTTGGCGCCACTTCCATAGTTTTTCTCATGATGTGCCACATGCTTGAAACGACACTAAAACTGCATTCCACTTGTCTTCGTGCCCTCGAGAGTCTGTAGAGTTGAAGACTCGTTTCTCATTGTTTAAGTATCGTCTTGGGAATGGTCTCATCAAGTTAGGCATAATTCCGAGTGCCTAATCCCCAACAAACATGTATGGTAGCTTAATGTCCGTAGTTTTGGGTATTGTGACTGGTTCCGAAAGATGAAGTTTGTTTGCAACAGTTTGAAAAATGAAGACGCTTGAAAGATGCCCCCATCACTTGAACTTCCAAAACCACCTATGGTAAGAAACTTTCAAAATGCATCTCTACAATTCCCATCAAAACAATGGAATTGAGACCCTTATGATTTTAATATTGCGAACCAGAATGATGAGGAACATTCAAGTACACATATTTTCCGTCAATAGCTCCGATACACAAGGGAAAGTTCCATTTTAGACAAAATTGTTCAACTGTCTTTATCCATGTGTTTTCATCTGGAACAGGCATGTACAGTGGTTGCAGTTTGATGAAAAGGACCCTGACAGCTCTCTTGATAATCGTCCAGACCGTTGAATAGCCAAGATGAAAAAGGAATGCCAAAGATCTGAATGATTCTCCAGTTGTAATGAATCTGAAAAAAAAAACACCAAAAGAAAGTGCAAGCCATTGAACAAATTAGCAAATTAATTTAATGTTTACGCCAGTATGTGTGTACACCAGTATGTGTGTAAGTGCGCACATGTGTGTGTGTGTGTGTGTGTGTGTGTGTGTGTGTGTGTGTGTGTGTGTGTGTGTGTGTGTGTGTGTGTGTGTGTGTGTGTGTGTGTATGACACACACACAGACATAGACACTGATACACAGACAGGCAGACAAACTAAAAAAAACACAGAAGCTATACATGTATTAAAATTTGTGATAACAGTTTATTAACAGATTCTGCTTTTTCTCATTATTCCAGTGAGCTCAGCGGCGTGCAGGAGCAGATGGGCATCTTTGCGTGACCATTTCCGAAGAAAGCTTAATAATATAAATAAGGAACTGACGACAACACAATATAGTCAAGCTGCAAACCAAAAAATGAAAATGCTATCTTTATGATTTCCTGACCTTTTTTATACCATCGTGCTCATATGGTGCTACAAGCGGCAATTTAAGTCAAATCATGGATGCGGACGAAAACAGGTCTGCACCATCAGATGATGAAATCACTTGCAGTAACAGTCGGTTATCTGTGCAATGAGACCACTCATTCTGCTCCAAAACCAGCACCCAGGAACCAAGCTTGCTGTTCTCGTAAAAAAGTAGTTTGTCTGCCGTCGACAGGGAGGTGCTGCAGGCACTATCAACGCCAGAAAAATAAGTAGACGATAACGACATGTTCTTTAAAAGCTTGCTTCCGGCTATGAAAACTTTGGATACAGCAGAGACCCTGGAACTTCGATCTGAGATCCAGCGCCTTGTTTTGTCCCATGTAAAAGCCAAAGTGAACAGAGTGTCTTCCATTGCATCCTCTCAAGAGAGGGTTGTTACTTCCCCACAAGCAAGTAGCCTACATCTGCCGGAGATGCTGCAGCAATGTTCCGTTTGACACAGGACTCGCAGAACACTTACTATACGCAGGATCAGTACTTCAGCCCCCAGCCATATCCACGAATGACAACTATGAACGACGTTATTGTTTAGAAAAACAGTTGTAGTGCAGTTGTCAGTAGTTAATAAAGAAACACATTTTTCCTCCCTTATTGGGAATTACCGATTACAATACTTTCCCACTTCAACGTTTGCTGTGTTTGATATATATATAAAAACAAGATTTCCATGTTTGTGTTCTGTATAGAAGGTAAATAAAAATAAAAATATAATTTTCTGTTTTAACCCATTGTGTTCAACTAAAAAACAATTTTCATGTTTGTGCACTGTAATAAAAAAAAAAAAATCATTTTCTGCTTTGAAACCATTAACCTGGTCGGGTGACAGTCATTGTTTGGTTAGCTGCAAGTATTGCCTGAAACACACGACGAGGCGTTTTTCTGCTAAAATTGCTGGGCAGAAATTCGTCGAATTTATAATAGGGCCTGTATGAAGCTTATCACCACAGAATGCAAGAAGCTCACGGAATGTGTCAGACGTCATCCTGGGATATTCTATGAATTTGACTTCATCACTCCACAGCTGGGGCATAAGATGATGATACGCCCCATGGGTGTGTCGAAGTTTCTTGATGGGAAGAACGGAACAGCAACGTGTTCTGTGCAAAGCGCTTTTTCTTTTCCCCCACCACCACCACCACAGTACATAGATCTACCAGTTTCTGCTTCTTGATAAGCGCCATGTTGTGTGTTGCAGCAGACTTCCGCACGGGTTCACTATACCCGCTTTCAAGACCCGTGCAGCCGCTCGCCGTAAACGACACGAGTGCACTATACTCGCAGCCCTTGGTAGAAGTATAACTGGAATAATGTCGAACCGCGTCTGCCCACCATGGTTTTTTCCCCCTTTATCTACCTTGCCTTGCCCTAACACATGACGATGTTAGGCTACACCCCGAGGTCCACCTATCCACTTTCAAAGAAAATACGGTACACATTTACAGTGGACTCCACTTATAACGAGTCCGGAAAAAACGAGGAGTCTGTTATAAAGACACTATTCTAAAACCCCGTTTTTTCTCTTCTTTACCTTTGTAAATAAAATACTGCTATAGCGCAATCAAACAAACACGCGAGTCGGTTATAGCGGAATATAGCTGCTGCTGTGTACAGCGCATAGGCCAATTATACATCATGTAAAACCTCGCCAGTTGAGAAACTTGTTGGTGATCTAGCGAAACAAAGAATGGGAGAGCCCATGTGTGTCAGCAATGAAGGCCGGAGCGACTGAGTAGGGAGGGTGTGGCATGCGCAGACAAGCAGAACGCATCGCTTGATAGGCCAGTAAGCCTAGTTTAGATTATCAACTTCAAGGCCTACCATGCCTCTCACTTCTCCTATGCGGGGGTGGAGAGGTCACAGCAATGTAATGGATGGAGCGAATGAGTGACGTGCGCAAGCTGACGGAATGCACCACAGGGTGTGATGGGGTGGGGGACAACACTGCGGGTGAGTTAGCCCAGAGCCCTTTCTTTCTGATCTGCAACGCCGAGCTGTCAACATCGCTAGATCTAGCGCTAGAGAAAGAAACATGATTCGATTTTTGATCAAGTAAGACCTAGAGGTCATGATGAAACAAAATTATCATCAGGGGAGATAGCAAAAGGAAATAAACAGAACACCAAACTCATAGATTAGGCCTATTTTACAGTTTCCCTTGAATTTATTACTGGATCCCTTATATTATAGCGAAAATCCTGCTATTACGGACATTTTGCTCCGGTCCCCTCCCTCTCGTTATAACAGGATTCCACTGTATTAATAAATTCAGTAGGTTAATTCAGACGTGTCCGAACGGCGCAGGTTTTTAACTGCAGATTTTATAGAGATAAAGAAAAGGACCTTTAATTGACTCTAGATTCATTGCATGTCCTGCTATGAAGGAAGATGGATGAGAAGATTTTTTTGTATACGTGTCCTAAATAAAGTCAGGTATGGGGCTAGCTTATTATATAGGCCATATGTGTGTGTGTGTGTGGGGGGGGGGGGGGGGGTTAGCTTATTGGCCATTTATGTGGCCTAAATAAGATAAGGAAGGGAGTTTGTTTTAGTAGAGGTTTTACGGCGCTCGCAACTGAATAAGGTCATATGAGCGCCAAAGGAGGGTTTAGCTTAATAGGCCATATGTGGCCTAAATAAGGTCACCTTTATATTTATTAGCAAAGCTAGCGCAATCAATTAATTATCTTCATCAGAAGAATCCATGATGACGAAAGGAAGTGTGACTGAGAACGCCGTCCCGACTTGTCGCGTGGCGCGTCTCTGGGTGAGGGGGGTCAAGACATGTCGCACGTCGTCGTGTACCAACATCGTGAGCCGTGTGCCGTACGGTATGCCTTCCTATGCCTATGGAAGGTCGGCCTATTCTATGATGCTTCACCATTTACAGCGCATGGTCTACGTTTAATCAGTACAAGTCTTGATAGAATTCAACTTCAGCCAAAGACTTGTACTATTTATATGGCGGGTCTATATGACGTCAGCATACAAAATACAGTATAAATAATCCACTTATATTATATCGACAGCCGATATATCGACATTTTGACATGTTTTCCAATTATGCAATTTTTCCTTTAATATTTAAACAATTATTTATTTCATGACTTTTTCCCTCCTACCTTTGCTTTATCGACATGCTTCATGGGTACCTTGCGAAGCACACGAACATAAATGGGGGGGGG
>NW_004797478.1:302475-334842 GCF_000002075.1 Aplysia californica | reverse complement strand
CCTCCCCTCTGCCTCTTGTATGTTACTTTCAGTGTGTAATTGGTTATTATAATCAAGGGAAGCAACCTGCTTAAAAAGAGGTGTTGTCTTTTTACCACTGACCTCCCCTTGTTTTTCCCCTTTTTTTTTTGCTTTTATATTCTTTTATCGACATTTGTATATATCGACATCAAAATCCACTTCCCACAGCATGTGGATATAATATAAGCGGACTATACAGAGACATGGCATAAATGAAATACCGCCACTACTTTTCTGGGAAAGAAAAAGAGATATATGAAATAATGAAACAAACAAAATTAAAACATCAATTTACCAAACAGTAATTCACAGCGTGAACACATCATAGGATTGTGGGGTACAACAATACCTTTAATTTATTGCTTCAGTCATTTATTTTGTTTTAGCAAAAATGGAAAAGCAGAGGACAAAAATCTTACTCTTTTAACACATGGTCAAAGAAAAATACCAAACAACAAGCTGATCCTGAGACAAATCAAACAACGGCCTAGGAACATTCTAAAATTAAGATCATTAGGAGGCAGGCTGCTTCAACCCTGTCTGTCTGGGCCATCCCGGGCTGAGAGGAATACAATTTTCCAACAGACAGACGAAGATCATACTAAGCAAGTGTTCTCCCAACTCAGGAATCGAACTCTCATCTTTTGCATGCCACGGTAAGGTACATAAACGTACAGAGTAGAGTCACTTTTCCCTCACCAGCACCCTTGCTCGCACCAATTAAATGAAAGGTTAATTTGATCTACAGGAAATGCGTTGCCGGCGCTAGAGTAGACTCACCAGCCTCGCCCCGCCCTTTCAGAGAAAGTTTCACCATGCAAGCACCAAAAAATAAAAAATGTTGGGGCGAGATATTTTACGGCAGCACTAAATATTTCTCGCACCTTGCTAGCACCAACCCTGATGGTGTGTAGGCCTTAATGGGTGAATTGCAGGTAAAATTTCATACTTTAGTTTGATGATCAAACGTTCTTCTGGTGACAATGGTTTTCGAAAGTTGGTTATCCTCACTTCAAATAAAGAGGGGAAAAAATGTATACAGGCCTATAACAAAGGAACTCGGATTCAACGAAAACAGATGCTGTGCAAGCCTCATGACTGCCCGAACATGAAAAAATGAAAATTTTTGCACAAAAGATTCATGAAAAAATGTCTTTATAACTTATTTTGGTATCTTTAAACATTAATTATATTAACTCATAAAAGACAATCAAAGTTAAGAAGGATAAACAGTTAATTTCAAATTAACAATGTATGCACTGTTTTCAAGCAATAAACTTTAACTATATTTTTTAAACTTAAAATTAAAATACTACTCACTTCATTTTCAAAAATTATGTTTGCGCAAAAATAACAGAAACAAGAATGGAATGGCTTTATAATTACTCTTAAAATTATTATGATTAGCTTTTGTCAATAACTCAAACGCCCAAGCGACTATTAGCGCTCGCCCAGTGACGTTGATTAACGTGATTCTAACGCCTAGACGCCGTCATACTGTCGGTTAGGCAGTTGAATCACGCAGATTTGGGCAAGTCTCAACCACATCTGTCCAGTAACTTATGTAAGAAAGCATTTTCTTTTTTAAGTTGGTTACAGACCATCATCCTGCATCATTTTAAATTAGGCAGCCGTATTTTTCACATGGGGAAATAAACGCTAAGTGCTTTTTTTTTCACAGGTGCTCTTACCGCATAGGTCTAGCCTTTTAGCTAAAATACTAAAAAAAAACAATAAAAAAAAAATCAAATAAAAAAAATAAACCCCATAAGCCTATAATAGTACAAACCACAACAAAAGTAGCTACAGTACAGTCTGTATCGACATCAGATACACAATGTATACCAAAATTACGCTTCTTCTACCTTTTTCTTTTTCTGGGCTCCCGGTTTTTAAAATGATTTACAGTGTGATATTTCATGACTACTTTCCAGCTCCCTTTGCATGGCATGACTACTGTTACAGGGCTGCCCAAATCTACCAATTTTTCCGGTAGTTACCAATTTTGGACCTGTTCTAGCTACTGCCATTCCGATAAGGTGTCCAAACTACAGGATTTGCAATGGGCACCCAGAGTGCTCCAAATTTATCTTGCGAAACGCGTAGGCCTACATCCCAAAACAAAATTCTGTACTTGGCGCAACATAATACCTACACTATGAGAGAGAGAGAGAGAGAGAGAGAGAGAGAGAGAGAGAGAGAGAGAGAGAGAGAGAGAGAGAGAGAGAGAGAGAAGAGAGAGAGAAAAGAGAGAGAGAGAGAGAGAGAGAGAGAGAGAGAGAGAGAGAAAAGAGAGAGAAAAGAGAGAGAGAGAGAGAGAGAGAGAGAGAGAGAGAGAGAGAGAGAGAGAGAGAGAGAGAGAGAGAGAGAGGGGGGGCATATTTATTATCTGACATGGACCAGCTGTCTACTGATTCAGCAATAAAAACAAGTCGTGAAAAAACAAATATTACGTACACACATATGTTATATTTTATATAATTATATATATATGAGCTTTTGCCAACAGGGTCGATGACAAAGTTTTTATTTCGTTTTTCCTTGAATTTTTCCATTCTATGTATATTATGTATGTATGGAGAAGTCGAAATATAGCAGTCTATTAGCAGTCCTTCTCGTGTACTTAAACATTGTTACTAATCTGAACGTACTTCATCCATTAAATGAGGAAATTCGCCATATCTGGCGCGGTGCTGGTGGTTTTTTGCACCCAATAGCGACGTTTGTTTTTACTTCGTTTACTAAACCAACATAAGATCATCCACTGAATCACACCTTCGTTCATTTTGCGAACTGACAATAAACGGAGACTACAGGGAGAGGTTCCCACTCTGTCTCTGACAGGCTCCTTGCTAACCTCTCCACGTGCAAGTCCCAAATGGGAAGAGCAAGGGGAGGGGAAAGGACGAGCAAGGTGACTCTACTCTGTCTGTACCCTAACTCAACTAACTGTAATACTAAAGACGCCAGTAAGAATATTCTAATTTCTTAACATCGACATAAGGAAAGACATCTGATTGCTGTTATTCGCTGGCACACAGAATGCTTTCTAAATGACTAATACAATTACATGTACCTTTTTAAAAAAAACAAACAGAACTTTCAAAATGAAACAGTACAGATTAAAACAAAAGACAACACCATTTAGCAAATTCTGGCAAAAGACTAGCTATTGACACCTTTCACACAGGTGAATCACAAGGGATTATTTCAACCTAAGATAATTTAGGAGGTTGGCTGCTTTGCCAACCAAACTGGGCCCAGTCGGATACAGAATCCCAGCACAGAGATGGAGATATTTGATAAAATAAGACTTGTCCTCATAGGAATCTAAATCATGTCTTTTGCAATCACACGACAGATGCCCGTATATACGTACATATATACACGTATACAGGTAATACTAATTGAAAAGTACAAAAAAGGCAATGCTCTGACCATAAGACACAATAGAAAAGTAGCTTGAAGTGCAATGGTGGAAGGAAACCATAAACTCACAAAAAAGATTGACATCTGTCTAGTTGGTGGCAAAGTCCAAATCCAATGCTTTCAATGAATGAACAAAGATGCCAACATGAGAAAAAAGTGATGTGTCGGGAAAATCAAACGGAGTAACGAGTACATTTTCCCTCTAGTTTGGCAATTTTTATAAAATGTTTGTTTTCTGGCTCAACACCTTTTATGTCCATATAAAAAAACATTTTTGTGTCAATTTTGCTGAAAAACGTTGATTAATGGCACAAAATATATAAATTTTCAGTTTTCAAGGACCTCAAGTGGTAGAAGTTACAAACTTTGGCGGTCATTTTTAAAATAATTTTACCTCTGAAAACCAATCTACTTCTACCTCCTTCAATCGCAAATATTTCGACTTCTATTCAAGATAGATGGATGTTTTTTCATAGAAAGCAAAGCAAATAAATAAGCTTTCATATGATACCAATAACTCCACATGCCCAAAAATAGACGAGCGCCTGATTTCAAAACGTCGTGACACATATATCAAACCCTCTCAGCCTCTTCCAAAGTTACAAAAAAGGTAATTCAACGAAACAAAACGCCAACTTTAATATATCCAGAGAACACAGTCCAAAATTTTTATATAAAAAAAATTGCAGTTTCTTAATCTGTGCTGTGCTCAAGGAATATTTTTAAAAATTACAAAATCTAAATGTTGAAAAAAGGCAGAGAAGAGACACAATTAAGGTACAACTGTTAAAATATAACCAAAGCAGTTTTCTCTCCAGGAAAAAAATTTTGCTTTCCAGGCTTTGAACAGTTGCACTGCTAGCCAACGATAAGCTTAAAAACAAAAACTCTCTCGTTCAGTACTCTCCATCCGCCATTTCCTCAAAATACTCTGCCACATACACACGCACACAATTCTCTCATATTTGAGAGTACGTTACACACACACCCATCTTTTACATCAAAAGAATTTGTTACTCACAAAAACACAGCTTACATATATTCATTTTTCTAAGCTAAGAGATGATGGTTTATACAGCTACCAAAGTTAATTTCCCATATCCAGGCAATTCTTAACAGCAAGGCAGGCCAATTTCTTACTGTAACTGTAACATCACCCAGGCATCACACCATAATAGAACGGCTCTTGTGCCAGTTCTAAATAGGAAGGTCTCTTTTTTACAGCTCAGACATCAACAGAAAGGTGCTGTAAGTTCAGAAACTACTAATTTCACTTCATTTTCATATACATAATCAACGAAATATTAATCTATTTTCAATTAAAGAAATGTGAAACAAATTTCATAGATGAAAGAATTAATCTGCAACTAAAACATGCGAAAACTCGCTGGCAAAGTCAACAGTAAGCAGCCATTTTGCGATGCAAAGAATGATCAAGCCTCATGCATGTGGGAGTCTTCAAAAAGTGGGCGCAACATTTAAACGTGATAAAAAACTGGGTTGAAAGACAGAATCATATCAACATACTTCTCTGAAATCCACATGCATTATTTACACGTCTATACGATAACAGCTTTGACAAGTAAGAAAAGAAGAATACAATAAATAGTTAGAAGAACAATGTACCGGAGTACCTGTTGTCAAAGCAAAAATCTGAAAACATGAAAACTTTTAATAACACAAAAATAAAAAGAAACACGCAAAACAACATAGAAACAAAAGGAAACAATATAGAAAGGATACAGTGTGTTTAGTTGTCATTAAAAAGAAATACTGACCACTCTATACAAACAAGAATAAAAAAAGTAAGGCGAAAGTATATTAAAGAATCCAGTCCCGTACATCTGAGCTCATATACAACACTGCTTTTATGAAAAGCAAAAATAAATATGTGAGACACTAAATTAGATTGAGAAACAGGGCATGATTGATATGTCATTGTAAAAGGTAAAGAGGAATCACTATAGACCTTGCAGATAAATATAACCTGATGAAATATATCATATGGCATGAAAGTAACAGCGGAACAGGTACAGGTGATAGCCTGAGAAAGGAACTTGCACACAATCAGCTATTCACTTAGAGTACCATGAAACAGGTTCTCTTTACTTGCACTTGATATTCCTTTCAGTTTATTTGAGATTGAAGTTAATAAATTAACTGACCGGTGTTCTTGATTGACTGAACGTTCAGGTTTCATGTCTCCATGTACACAATTTTCATAATTCTGGAGGCTGGCTGCTTCAACCCTGCCTGTCAGAGCCGTGTGGGTTACAGCATTCCAACAGATAGTCCTGGATATTAAAATACTTTTCCCATGAAGGGAATTGAGCGGACATCTTCGGTGTGAAACAGGATAGAGCCTGGCCAGTTCATCCCAGTAACCATGCTCTTACACACCTAGTGAAAGGATCACAGTATAATTATATGTCACCCTTCAACTTTCCAAACAAATTAAATACTTGCAAATAATAAAACAAAACAACAAACATCAAAGGTACGATAGTCCTTGGTATACATCATTCATATACATTATGCTAGGAAAAAAATTCATGCCATTTCATTTTACAAAATCATTGATAGAAATACATAATTTGTTTTACATTATTATGCTTTCAAATGGTTATCTCATACACAAAGAACGTATAAACACACTGGCTACAGTCAAACCTCATAATACCGCCTACCTTGGGACGAGCATAAAGTTGCCGTACAGCGGGGCTGGCAGATATAACGGGATACCAACAATTGTCATCTTCACTAGTGGTAGACTGGTAGAGACTAAAACAAGCTATGGCCAGTCTTGCCTCATCTTGATCTATCTTGCGCAATTGTCATGTGCAGTTAAAACGTAAGTAGCAAAATAAAATAATTACATGCACTTCTCCAGCTGAGCTTTAACCCTTTAAACCCTGACCTCCTGAGGCTACCATGCCCCTCTGCCTGAGCTCTTGAGCGATATTTTACTAACATTCATATGATCATCAGAACCACTTTCCATATCCCACTGAGGGGAGTCTTCGTCATTAGCAGCATCTAATTCAGAAAGATCTTTGAAATAATCAATAAGGTCTCGCTCACCGCTGTACCGGTGGCTAGCCATACGGGCAAGTTTACGCTTCACTGGTGAACCTGTGGCTAGGGCTCAAAGGATCAAGTAACTTCAAAATCGAAAGAAGCTAGGATCAGAGGTTAGGCTGTATGTGTCAAGGACCCTGTAAATTGACTGTTTAAAAAACGCAACACCATGTATTCATCAGTTCTCACGTCGTCTTAGACCTACCCTATAGATTTGAGTGAGTCCTCACAAAATAAAAGACTAACGGGCTCCCACCAGCCTTTAGGTAATTGGGCTGCCGAATTATTTGCCGGCAGTGGCCAAGGTACTGCAGTTCCTTTGGAGTTTCTCCAGGCAACTTTAAAATTTAATTCTACTTTTAAAGAAAAAAAAATTAAAGTTGGCCAAAGCCATAAAATGATAATATTTTCAAAATCAATGCAAAACAGGAGAAGACCGACAAGCACAAGTAGACTTGTGCGGGGAAAAAGAGATTATCAAGCAGCCACTGTGTGAGTGCTGTGCGCCTTGTGTAGTGTGTAGGTGGCGATGCGGCGGGGCAAATTTACATTAGCTTAACAAGGACCAGACAGTTGGCGGATGGCAGATGGCAGTCTAAAGGCACAATTACTATGCTTGTATAGGCGTTCCTTTTCGTACATTGGCAAAATTTGGTGGTAAGAGGGGCTGGCGGTATAACAAGGGGTGGTACAACAAGGTTTGACTGTAATCTTTCATCATCTGATCACAATGCATACAGAAAAGTGGTGAATAAATATGGAATGCTACAAACATTGGTTGAAGAAGATACTGTTTTGAAACAGGAAAGTCAAAGTGAGAAGAAAAACATAGTTTAAAATGTGGATCTGCGATCATTGATACGGGAAACGTAATGGCACAAATCACAATACTGTGAATGTAGCTTTAATAAAAAAACATCATAATCTATGTAAATATAGGCCAATGAATGCAAATTTGGAACAATTGGCAAAAGTTGAATATATCAAAATGAGAGAAAGAAAACCTTTTTGGCCACATCATAAGGAAAAGAAGAACCTTCAATCCAGCTATTCTGTTTTGGGCATCATGATTGGAATTCTGGTTTGCTATAACATGAGAATGGGGATGTTGAACTTTTGCTCAAACACATTTCAACACCATTACCAAAGGCTGATTTTGCGGAACGTTCTTCCTTTGCTTCTGGCTAGCGTACCCTGTGTCCACTATTAATCTTATGAATAGTAATAATAAATCATATCTAGCCATACTGGCTTTACTTAACTCTATCACTACCGTGAGCTGTGTTTCACGGCTAGTGTTACTCCCAATGCAGGACCGCGAACCGCGTTTAACAGCTCGCTACTTCCTGCTTCAAAACCACACCTACTTTTGTAATGTTTGACATTGGAATCTCAGGCTTAGTTTTTAGTTTTAGTAAGTGTTTTACGGCACTTGCAACACAATAAGGTCATATAAGCGCCGAAGATTAGAGGCACCACAAGAGAGTAACAAACACAAAAAAGGAGGGGAGATAAAGACAATAGACATTTGATAGGAAAGAAGAAGCAAACCACACCAGAGCACCTGCCAACCACCAGCAAAAACTCTTGACATTACTTCCTTGTTTCCCTCCACAACACAGGACTTGGAGAGGGGGGGGGGGGGGATAACAGAAATACATCACAACTTACAAAACGATATTTCAACCAACTTCGCACCATAAAATAGATATAAAATCTGGATAATTTCTTTCTACAAAACTCTTTAAACTGATGGTCATGGTATATGAGAAAGATGCTCTCTTGACACAATACAAACATGT
Source organism: Aplysia californica (assembly GCF_000002075.1). NCBI lineage: Eukaryota > Metazoa > Mollusca > Gastropoda > Aplysiida > Aplysiidae > Aplysia > Aplysia californica. The sequence goes on along the minus strand of NW_004797478.1, from coordinate 326,512 downwards.
CCATAGAGCAATACAAAGTTACAATGTCACTTCAATAGTAATGAGAAACTGAACACAGCATACCACAACTGAGAGTTGAAAACCACATAGCTGTAGAGTAGTACACCACACTAAACAGATACAGAAGAATATAGTAAATTCAAATCTCGAGGAGAAAAGTGACAGATTGGAAATATTTTGGATCATCTACGAGGCAGGCTGCTTTGACTCTGCCTGTCAGAGCGAACCTGAACCGAATGGGACACGATATCCCAGCGGATCGATTGAAATACTCAATAAAATAACTTCCAAACACAAGAATTGAACTCTTACAGGGCTGCAACCCACGAGCTATGTCTTTATAAGCAATAAATAGAAAATAAGTAATCTGGCTAAAAAATTTGTAATATGGCCATGTCTAGTCCTTTTCTCTGGTGTGTCAAAGACAGGGGTTTTAGGTTTTAATGTTACATAGGAAAGACAGCAACCTGCGTGGAAAAGCCAGAAGAATATCCAACCAGCTGATAACTAGCACGATCAGCAAGCAGACCCTTTCATAGATACTGGAGAGGAGGGAGGAGCAGTTATGGCATTGTGCCATCTGCAATGATGTATTCTCCAACCAAGTGTAAGTAAGTAATGTGACATAAACTTTGGAAAGATGAAAGGATTCATAGCGAGCTTGTCACAGTTGAGTTGGGGGGGTGGGGGGGGGGGGGGGGGTGGGGGTGGAAGGGTTATTGGCAGTCTGCTTGACTATTGCAAAAACTTATGAAAAGGAAAGGCAGCATCAAGAGCCTTTGATCCTGACTGTTCATCACTACAATCACTACACACCATGCTGGAAGCCATGGCTGATTGTTGAAAACAATATCTATTAAAAAAAATTCTTACTGACCTAGGCTGTCAACCACAATGCAAAGTGAAGGAATTTTTTAACACCCTCCCTGTAAAATTAATCTTTGTTTTACTCCTGGCTTTGGTGCACTGGATGTTTTAAAGGGCAGAGTAGTGCATATGTAATGAGTGACCACAAGGGCTCTGTGAACAGAGGGTGTTAAAGTTAGACAGAAGAACATCACGTAGTGACATAGACTGCAGTGAATGATTATTTTTCTTCTTTATACTCTGGGAGGGTGGGGATGGGTTGGGGTAGTCAAACAGAAAATAATTTCTTAAAAATCAGAATCAAGGGTATTCTCATAGTATTTTCATAAAAAATAAAATTAAAAAGGAATTTCAATGATTTTGCAAAATGTGTAATGGACAGCCCTGCTCATGTCTTCAGCGTGCAACTGTAAAGAGTCTAATGATAACATCATAAAGAAAAAGCACTGTCTGTACCAAAGTTGCAGAACAAGTACGACGCATGGCAGTTTACAGTTAGATAAAAAGTAAAATCTCACTGATAATCTCGGGCTCTCGTTGTCTAGAGGTATGGTGTTAGCCTCTTATTCAAAAGGTTTCCGGTTCAAAACCTGAAAGGGACAGAAATTTCTCCTCTAAAATTTTCTTCCTTCACCTCCTTTCCAGTTTTCTAGACATGTTTTGTCACCTATTTCACCGTATTGCAGTTTCTTTTCCTTTACACTGATTGTCAAGGTCAAGCTATAATAAGACACATGATCTTAGTGTACCTATACTATACCTGCCTACCCTTCTTGCAAGTAATTTAGTATCCTGCATCTCATCACTTTTAACTCTTGCTTTAAGTCTGAAAGTAGCCTTTACGTTTATCCATGCTCGACAATTGGTAACATTTAAAAAAAGCAAGTAAAAAGTTGTCATCTCCTGTCCTCATTTCCTTCCCTCAAAGTCCTCTTTCAAAAAAATCAAAGCTTATCATGCTATGCACATCTTAACATCAATTTCATGGGAAAAAATATTTCAAAAGTAAAAAAAAAGGAATTCGGAAGAAAAAAGAAAACCATAATTCTGGGGTACCAATATTAGAGTTAAGTTTGCTCAATTGTATGTGGTTTTCAGCTTACAGCTATTATATAAACTTAAAGAGACTTGGCATTAGGCAGATCATTATGCAATACACAGGTACAGAAATTTATAACAACAGTATTTAATATTAAGACTAGACTTATCAACATTCTTATGACAAAATCATATGAAATATGAAAAGATGATGCTCCAAATCCACAGTACAAGTTCAAAGATGTGAAGTAGACTCAACATAAGTAGGAAACAATAACTCTCTGGAAGAACTGCAAAGAAGTATAAGACATATTCCAACACTACCTGCGAATACTGAGCAGAAAGTTAGAAAGAAAATTTAACCAAGACTTTAGTTAATTTCTGACGAGTCATGTCCATTTCAAACTTTAATATTAACAATAAAAATAATAATAACAACAAACCACACAAGAAAGAAATATCATTTTTTGACAATCCCCCAACTTTATATGACAGGCATAGAAAGTGAATTTAAATTAATTTGATTCAAACTCATAATTATGTGGAAAGGTAAAAAATCTATCACAGAGATAAGGAATAATATTACATACTTGTAGACAGCATTAGCATTCTGCTCAAAATTTGTATCCTTTTTTATAATGATTTTCTTTTTATTTCTGTTACTCTGTAATCTGTTCCTCCATTCCCAAATTTAAATAACAATCCCATCAGTAAGTGACAGACCAGGTACTATCCATGACGCAACACCACCTTCATAGACAAAGCATTTTTTGTATTCTCTTTCTACAGTAAAGTCAAACAATTCTTCTCAGAATAGAAACAAATAATAAACAAATCAAACGAACAAAATGCGAGAGAAAACCCAACACAATGCAAGTAAACATTTAAAAATAAACTTCTTCATCAAACAGTAAAACTAATCTAAATCTTTGTACAAAGCAGTTTATTCTATTTAATAAAGTTGTGGCTTCCACGTTCAAATCACAGGAGTGAATCAATAATCTAAAGTTCAGACATTTCAGTTCTTTCAATTTTCCAAGTTTACTTCGCTTTAATGACAAACCAGTATACATTTGTACTGCTTATTACTTAAATTTGTATAAAATGTCAAGCCATGTCTATCACAATTATTAATTGTTTCAAACAATTAAAAACATTGTTTTACTAAACAGCTGTATATTAATAGCTCTTATCTAATCGCATCAAACCACTGCACACAAAAATGTATAGAAAGAGATTTTAAAAAGAGAAACCAGAATGGCAGTATTTGTTGACCAAAAGCAAAAAGCTCGACTAGCAATACATCTTTTTTTGGTATTGCAGGAATGTTTAGACTCTTGGCAAGCAAAAAGCTTTAATAATGTGTAAACAGAGGCATGGATGGTATTCTCGGTCAGCTGTGTCAGCTTATTCAAAACAGCCCAAATCATAACAAGTAGAATATTCTACAATGACGCACTTAACCTAATGTAATAATACATAGTATTCAAATACATTTTACTTCTACAGTTTCAACAAGCTTTCATGATTAAGTCAGGGACATGGTGGCACAGATGTTATACATCAGTAGCATTGCATAAAATAAAAAGCCCTTTCACCAAAGCGCTAAAAGGAACACAGACCACACCTGTCCTTGTTCTATTAAAGCTCTGTGTAATTAGCATACTTAAACTTCAGTGAACCACTTATTCTGTTGTGAAGACAGACTCAGTCCAAATGACAAGCACAGCTTAAAAAAAGAAACTTACTTAAGACTTAGTCGAAATGTGACGAAAATCATCTGTACAGCTTCCTCCTTAACTAAACTTCTAAGAAAATCATCCCTTTGAATCGCACATTGCCTCATCCACCTTGAAAATATCACAGTCCACACATCTTATTATTTTTATTTCCTTCTGTTCTCAGCAGGCACGCTTCAAACAAGTTGTGCGACATCCAGCTCGATTACAATTTCGCCAAGTTGAAGATTATTCTTGATACAACACTACTCACGACTCACACTAACATTCAGATGTAACTTTATCAAACATAAGAAGGCATTGCACTTACTGATGTTAATCATTAACCTTTTTCTGATCTAATATCACAAAAGGCACAATGGTCAAAGTATTTCAAAGATGCAGTTAAAACGAAAAACACTTTAAAACAGCCAAAAATACCCTTTTCTATTTTGTCCTCATGGGATAATCCTCAGATGAAACTCCATGCACATAAACCAGTATGGTAAGAGTGGCTATATGATAATATACCCTTAACAAAAATGCACATTTGAAGAACTGCTGTAGGCTTAAGAATACGCTAAAATACATTGCACTAAAGATCATTATGTTTTTTCCCCTCTCTTACCAGAAATAAAAGTCACTACACATTTTTCCCTCCTCTGACGAGAAATAAATATCACCTGATTTTTTTTCCCCCTCTCACAAGAAATATTCCAATTCTGATGAATGAAACAGAGCCGCATATTCCTGCACAAAAAACAACTCTTAATTTTATGAACAGCAAAGACATTCGACCATCTGATTCTCAATATTAATCAAAAATGTAAACACAGAAAACACCACCTGGAAAAAATTCTTATCAAAATCATGCTTTGAGAAAAAGTCCACTCAGTAAATCTGTGAGAATTTTCATTAAGATTAAGAACATTTTCCCCTACAGAATGTTTCAAGCAGTGGGCCAAAATCTTTAGTTGCCCCCTCTCAGGACAAGAATGAATGCATTCACCCTGACAATTCTGTTGGAACTCATACTAGTCATACACCACCTGCTATACCTAATAATAAATAGTCAAGTTTGAAATAGTTTTAACTTCTTTACAAGGCTGAAATGATTCACTATAACTTTCACGAGTCAAAAAGCATGTTACAGCGAGCCAAAAACTTCAAAAAGGTGGCAACATTTTACTGGACTGACAGATTGGGAATGGTTAATGCTTCTATTGATGCAATTTAGATACTCTAAGAGGTGGGCCAACCTTGGATGAGAGAGATACTACAGTCCAGCAGGAAGACAAAAACTATTTGACAAAATATCTTCCCCAAGCAGGATTCAAACTCATGTCTTTTGAGTGTGACACCATTAAAACACATATCACTACATTTTACTAGGAACAGATAAGGACATACATAACTTAGTAACAGAGTTAAGGGAGCAGCACACACTAGAATATTTGTAAACTGCAGTAAGTATGAGATATCCCTGGAAGTCTTGGTCATACAAGTTTAAAAGAGACACAGGAGAATTAAGTAAAAAAGGACATAAGGACAACTAAAAGAGCTGTTGTGGTTTTACCCCAGCTGTCAGAGTGAAAAAAGGACAGGTGGCATCTCAAAATGAAACAGATATTATTGGGGTGATACCAAAGGTAAAAGCATAATGATAAAGTTGACGCTACATGGCTTCCTATTTGGTTATGGACTGCGGTTGAAAAGAAATCATTTACACGCACAAAAATATAAAATCTCCTATAGTTAGAACCCTTCTACAAAGAATGCAAAGTGCTCTGTGAAAGCAGGTCTACCCTAGTTTTCATTTACTCAAAATTTTTTCGGTCATACAGTCACGAAGTGTTGAAGGAATATACAATTTCCCCTCCTTAATTAAAGCTCCTTCCTATGGGAAAAAAAGATAATAATTTGTGGCATGACACGGTGGAATCAGGCACTTGGGCATACGCTTTTTGGTATAATCTAAAAGCTTGTTTGTTTGTTGTGCTTTTAATAAATAAAATTCCCACCTATCTTGACTAGAAGTTGAGAAATTTGTGATTAATGGAGGTGGGGGTTGTCTGAATCAGTGGTAAAATTAGCAAGAAAATCGCCACTTAAGTTTGGAAACTTCGAAAGCTTGAGAGTTCTGGGAAACTGCAAATTTCCATTTTTTTAAAAATGCCTTTGATCTACGTTTCTCAGTAAAATCTTCAAAGAAATCTGTTTCTAAAAGGTGATGAGAAAAAACAAATTTGATAAAAATTGCCCAATGGGCGGAAAATTATTGGTCTCTTTGAGTTCATTATTTTGATGAGCACCTGATTTCACCACTATGCCACACATTTTGTAACTCTGGAATTGTGTCTCATTTTGATGTGTTGCCATACAACAACTCACATGTTTGATCACACAGACTCGTTAACTTAAGTAAAAACTATACATAATACTTTACTTGTTTCCTTGCATAGAAAAAACCTTTGGGCTGTGCTATATTATTAAATACCATTTGACAATTGTTTTGTAAACAAGTTTTTAAAGCAACTATTTATACAACTTTCAAAAGAAATAATCCATTACTAACCATGACATCCTGTTAAAAATAATTCTCTAAATTTAACGAAGATTGTAACTATTTTGTAATTTACAAGATGCAGTGACCTCGTGAATATAAAAACAACTATATGGACACGATGATTAGAACCAGATGGAAAGGTTTTGTGATTAAGAAAGGCAGAGACGAAGGCTTCATTCAAGAAATATTTTCCTAATTATCACTGTTTCTGGCTGACAGTGAAACAAGTCACAAACAATGATTTCATTTTTCAGAGACTATCATATAAACTGCAGTATAAATACAGTGATGTGAGGATTCAGAATCTCTCCCCCACCCCCCTTTAAAAAAAAATCAAAATTTCAGGGAAAAAAATCCTCCGAAACCCTAGTGGATTCAGATTCTGTTATGAAGCAATCATGACAAAACAATTGTGAATTGCAAATACACTCAAATAAATGCACATAAAAATGTGTATTTTCATGTCACTTACCATAAGTCATGAAGATAATTTTTTTAAAAAAATTGGATTTTATGCAAATCCGACCCGAGTTCTTCCATAGACAAAAAAACAACAACTAAAACCCCCCCAGAGCCCTCTGATTTTCTTCGGAGTACTCGGCAGGCTTATCTTTATCACATGTTTGCTCTTTGAGATGAGCACCCAATTCCCCACAGCACTTCTTAAACCTGCTATCAAATATGTTTTAAGTCCACATAGCACAACAGGTCACAGTATCCTCCCTTCTATTCACATCCAACTCAGCTGAAAGACTTTTTCTTTCCCCACCACAACTTTTGATAATTTTTGCTCCAACACTGTCACTGCTACAGCAATGCCCTCTGAGAATATAACATCGCTAGAATTGTCATGCGAAGCAGAGTTTGCATGTAAAGAACTATTCTTTTCTGAGAGCAGATCAAAAGATTCTTTGGGAAGCAACTCCTTTTTTTTCTTTTATCATCTTCACTCTTTTAATAGCATTCTGCTTTTATGTTTCTACAGGCACATCACTATCATTCTTTAAAACTTTACTGGCATTCCTATTTTCAAGAACAACTTTACCGACAATCCCATTTTCAAGAACATCCTTACACACATTCCCATTCTCAAGAACATCCTCACTAACATCCCCATTTTCAAGAACATCCTTACTGACATCTCCATTTTCAATAATTGGAGAACCACGACAGGAGTCACCGTCCTCTATAACTTTTCCATTTCTAGCCTCAGGCTGGGCGTTCACTGTGCCTTGAAGACTTCCTTCCCTAAAAGTACCATTCGATCCTTGTTGAATTCCATTTATCAATGGGGCAGAGGATGGGACTTCTGGGCTCTCTCTTTTCAGTGGATCTTCAGATTCATTAAGAGGTGGGACGTAGTAGGCCCAAGCGTCTTGGTGGCACCAGGAGTAGTATACTGCACCGGCCACAAGAATGGCTGTGGTAATGGCAACCATGACGCCAGCAGCCACATAGCTACGATTCCGCACGCTCAGCACAAACGACTGTCGAATCTCTGATGGACGAAGAAGGAAAGAAAAAGTAGAATGGGCTGTTATTTGTGATTGGAAAAGTTTAAAAGCGTTACATTCACACAATTTAAATCAAAAGGGAGGCAGGCTGCTTCAACCTTGTCTGTCAGGCCCAACCCAGTGCAGAAAGGACTACAGCATCCAGCAAAAAGAGACACTCAGTACAATAACTTTCCTCAGCAGGACACAAACTCATGTCTTTAAAGTGAAAGGTAAAGGTTCCAACCGCTCCCCTACAGATACTGCAAGCAGTCCCTGCATTCAGCTGAATGTTGCTTGAGTTCAGAAAGGCAGGGTAAAACTCAGATAATATAATTGCCATACAAAGCAGTAAGGTGATGAAACAGCTGAGTGGAGATGAATTTTTCTTTTTTGCATTTAATAAAATAACAATAATAAATAGCATTTGTTTGGCAAAAACTCCCATTCAAAAACAAATTCTATGTGCTTTGCAATATATCATGGCTCTAGCAGACCTTACAGCATTCTGAAACTATCTCAACTTCCTGGGAAGCATACAGCTCAAGTTGCCATTTTCTAAAAACTAACACATTAACAAGATCTTTTGCTGTCTATGGTCAGATAGCCATTCACACCCGGATGAAGTGACAATAACACGTGTAAAGTGCCATTCCTAAGGACACAATGTCAGACAGAGCTGAGCCTCGAGCCCTTATAACCCATAACCTCACAACTACCAGTTTGATAGCCTAACCACTAGACGGCAATCTGCTCTGCATTCCTTCAATGTGTTCGACAAAGTACCCACAAGCGGAAGATACAAAGACAACAGACAGAGTAACAGTGTACAGAGTGGCAACTACAAATCTGAAAGGCATTCAAACATGAGCTGAACCAAAATCGGGAAAATGTAGTTTTATCACCGCTTATGTCAGTCCAGCGCTTCTTTCATGGTGACCTACTAATTTTGTGCCCAAAACACAGGCTTAACAAGTGAATACATAGAGTCAACCTAAGAGCACAAATGCAATCAGCTACTTTCATTTCAGGATGATGGTGAAGAGTGATTAAACAAGTAAATCTCTGTAGCTAAAGAGCCAGCTAAGCTGTCAAGTCTATCCCTTGGTATGATGTGACATCTTAGGAGAGTAAGATTCAGCCTTTGTGAAAGTTTTGCTCTGTCCCTCATTAGCGGGCATGGGTTTTGCAGAACAAGGTTTCCATTCAGAAGAAGAGACCATTCCTTTATACATTTAAATCAAATAATGCAGTAGAAATGAACCTACTAAGACAAAAATGTGTGGTTGAGTACAGCAGGCTCTTACAAAAAGTGCGTTTGATGGACAAACTACTTTATCACTATGGTGGAGACAGATGACAGCCACAACTGAAAAAAGTTGTAGAGAGCTATATCCTTCAGTAAACAAATATATATATATATAAATTATATATACCGTCGAACCTGCTCTGACGGCCACCTCTATAAGACGGCCACTTTTCATTTCCCCCCTTGCGTTTTTTCTATATAAATTAACTGCGTAAAACGAGCACCTGTCCAAGGTGGCCGCGGCCACCATATTTTAACACACAACCCCTATCACACCAAGCAATAACCCCTGTCTTAGACGGCCACCTTAGTGACTCCATTACGTTTTGTCATAAATTGTGCATTGGCCGCTGGCGTTGTGGGAAAGCCTTCATAATCTAATCCCCTGTCGTTGTGGTTAGGTAGTCCCTCCAACCGATTATGTTGCGTAGGCCCCTCCCACTGTTGACCTATAGGTATATGTACCAATTATCAGCTGCTGGTGAGGTAAGCGTGTGATCCCTCATAACCCATAAGCCTCGCCAAGAACTCGTACACAAATCGTAAGTGAGATGAGTGGTCACTGTTTACCCAGTTTGTAACAAAGTAACAAAGGACGTCAACATGGACTTGAGACAGAAGCGTCACTTGTTCTCCGAGTGGTGGCGACCCATATGTTTGTTTTAACATGGCACTCGGTTTCCTTGTCTGATACATTTCGTTTTATTGTCATCCTAGCGCAAAATCAGCAACAAAATAAAAATAACAAACAAAATACAAACCAAAAACAACAGCAACAACAACAATGCGGCTACTTTCGATTTGGACCTCAGATGGGAATAGTTTGTTTTCTTCATCTTAATCAGTCCTGCCTAAGACGGCTACCTGTCTTATACGGCCACTTTTCTCCTTGACAATGGGTGGCCGTCTTACACAGGTTCGACTGTATATATATATATATATGTGTGAGGCATTGTGGTGAAATCAGGCGATTGTCAAAATATTGAAATCAAAGAAAATGCATTTTTTTTGCCGATGGGTAATTTTAAAATAATTTTCATTTTTTGGCTCAACACCTTTTACGTCCATTTAAAAACAAATTTTAGTGTGGATTTTACTGAAAAATATTGACTAAAGACAGGAAAAATGTAAATTTTCAGTTTCCAAAGACTCTCAGACTATAGAAGTTACCAAACTTTGGTGGCCATTGTCTCGCTAATTTTACCTCTGAAACCAGGCCACCCTGACCTCCTTCAGTCTTAAATGTTTCAACTTCTATTCAACATTGAAAGATATTTTTTCACCAAAAGGAAGGCAAAAGAACAGTCTTTAAAATGGTACCAATAACCACAAAAGCCAAAAAATTGACGAGCGCCGGATTCTACCTCGTACACACACACACACACACATATATATATATAGGGGTGAATCAGAGCGGGATCTTAGGGGTGGCTTTTGTATAGTAAAAATTCTGTTTTCTTAAAACAGCGGGACCTTAAGCGAACTGGGATTGTAAGCGGTGGGATCTTAGGTGGAGACTACTGTGTATATACAGTCGAACCTGAGTAAGACGGCCACTCATTGTCAAGGAGAAAAGTGGTCGAGTAAGACAGGTGTCCGTTTTAGGGAGGATTGATCAATATGAAGAAAGCAAACTATTCACTTCTGAGGTACCAACCGAAGGCAGCTGCATTGTTGTTGTTTTTGTGGGTTTATTTTTTGTTAGCTTTTTTACTTTGTTGCTCATTTTGTGCAAGGGTGACAATAAAACGAAATGTGTCAGACGAAGAAGACAGACTGCATGTTAAAACAAACACATGGGTTGCCACCACTTAGAGAACGAGCGACACTTCTGTCACAAGTTCATGTTGACGTCCTTTGTTACTTTGTTATAGGACTGGGTAAACAGTGACCCCTCATCTCACTCATGATTTGTGTAAGAGATGTGAGTGGGGTTTATGGGTTATGAGAGATCACACGCTTACCAGCAGATGAAAATCTATTGTGACTTATTGGTCAACAATGGGAGGGGCCTACTCAACATAATCTGTTGAAAGGACTATTTAACAACAATGACAGGTGGTTGGAATATGACGGCTCGTCCACAACGTCAGGGGCCAATACATATTTTATGACAAAAGGTCGGGTGATGAGAGAGGTGGCCGTCTAAGACAAATGTTATTCTTTGGTGTGATAGGGATTGTGTGATAAAATATAATATGGTGGCTGTGGCCGCATGGGACAGGTGCCCATTTTACACTGTGAAATTATATAGAAAAAACGCAAGGGGGGAAATGGACAGTGGCCATTTGTACAGGTGGCCGTCATGGCGGGTTTGACTGTACATGGACTGGTGTTCATTATCTCCTCAGTTTACATGTTTTTATGTCCATGGCTGCTCTTATTAAGTCTTACTCCAGCCGTTGTAACTTGTCTTTCAAAAATATTTGTCGGAGAGCTGGGTGCGCGGCTGTACTCACAAATCCCCTCCCCTCCTCCCCTCGCTGCTTAACTGAATGTGTCCTATACTAATATAGAAACTAAACTACCATAGTGCGATAGAAAGTTGAAGTGGTGTTGCAAAATGTAGGACTCTGCCATAGTGCACCCCATGTAAAAAAGCAGACTTGCTCAAATGCACACCTGGGTCATATGATTTTTTTAATGGAATTGATGTTTCATATAACAAGGAGACTCATTTACACTTACCCTCAGGGAGGGCTCTGATCTCCTCCATAACTTTTGAGTGAGCAACTTGGTCAATGACATGGTCCAGCTCTTCCATCATCTTGGAATGAGCCACCTTGTCAATGACTTCATCCAGACCTCGCAGTACCTTCTCCTTGGACTCCGACACCTGACAAATGAAAGTTATGAGAATAAGTTTCCATTCTACACTCTTTTCGACACAATCTTGGCACCCAACATTAGCTGTGGAACAAATTTTGTCCAACTTATCTATACTCACAAAATAAAAGTACATGCCAAAAAGTTCCCATTAGCAATATATAAATCATAGTTGTTGTTGGACTACTTTGATTCAAGACATGATATCACTGAGCAGATACTAGCCCCACTGACATTTTCATATTTGTCATTATTTAAACTACTACCTGACACAGAATAAGTTATTACTAACTTTGTTCTATAAACATTATCACTTACTTGCTAGCAATACTAGAATGACTCAAAACAAACAAAGCTGTTTTAACTGATATCAGAAGTCACCAGAAAAAAAAAAGTATTGACATCACACCATTCACTCCATCCTTGGTCAGACAAAATTATTCATTAAAACGCATGATGAATCATAGAAAAGTTAGTGCTTGTAAGAAGAAAATCTGCAAAAGAGGAAAATACAAATGAGGAAGGTTTTTATTTGTTCTGGGTTTTTTTTTTTTTTTTTATTGTTGTCAGTTTTATTTTGTTGTGTGGCGTTGCTGCTTTTGTGCAAGGGTAAAACGAAACAAAATGTTTGAGACGAAGAAGATTAAGAGCCAAAGTAAAGCAAACAAATAGGTCCCTACTACTCAACGAATAAGCAACACTTCCCTATTGCAAGGTCATCTCCACATCCATTGTTACAAACTGGGTAAACAGAGCTACTACTCATCTCACTTATGATTTATGTACAAGTTGATTTCGATTTGGTAAGAGTTTTACGATGCTTGCAACTGCGTAGTAAAGTCATATGAGTGCATGGGACTCAAGTTGGTTGTTTTCACGAATGAGCTGTGGGCGGGCTTTAAAGGTTAAGATCACATGCGTCTCTCATCAGCTGCTGAAAATTTGTAACCAATTGGGTCAACTTGGGTAAACAGTGGGAGGGACCTAAGCAAAATGATTAGTTCATTCATTAGAGGGACTAACAACAATGACAGGGGAATGTAATGTAGTATTAAAGCTTGTCCACAACATCATTTTAACAAAGTTTACGCGCCCAACCTCCAAGTTCAATGAATCCCAGTGTCATATAATTTATGACAAAGTGTTATGTGATAAGAGATTTGTGTGGCCATCTTAGACAGGTTTTTTTTGTTTTGTGTTTGTTGAAAAAATATAGTGGCAGCAGCACGTTGGACAGATTCCTGTCTGATGCTGTGCTTCTATATATAGAAAAAACACCAATGGGGAAATGGAAAGTGACCGTTTGTACAGGCGACCCTTATAGAGACAACATAACATCAATTTTTATGAAACAATACACAACAAAGTGAGACAATACAATTACGCTTCATTTTCAAAAGGGAAGATGACCCAAAGGTGTCAAAAAAGACTAACAAACAGGACTCTTCATTTAAAGGAATTATCAACATTACGTACACAGTGTATTAGAATTACGATATATAGTCACAAATCTCACAGTGGAAAACTTTCGGGTTTGAAACCACTGTCTCTTCTTCATTTTCACAAAAGCATAACTAACCAATAAGCAGCATATATATATAATATTATACATCAATCAGATATACTTGTTAAATTTTAAGACCATGAGGGAAATGTCTGTTTCATGATAGTTGCTAATTCTGTTTCTTAATATTATTTAAGGCAAAGACCAAACAAACTAAAGAGCACATTTAAAATGTATAACGACAGCCAGTGCTTCTTGAGTATGAATGATATCAACAAATGAAATACCCAAATACACCCCCCGCCCTCATGATCACTTCCTTAAAACTCTATCTCACTTAGTATTTTCCCCAGTAGAGCTAGAGGAGAAAACTGACCACCCACTCCTCCCTTCCAGGAACTTTAATAACTCCCAAATCCACCCCATCTCAGGGTTCAACTCACTTTATCCATGACGGAGTCAAAGCTCTCTATAACCTTGACCCTTGACTCAGACATGGATTCAGACACTCTATCCATGACCTTGTCGAGACTATCCATCACTCTGTCTCTGGATTGAGCGACCTGGACAAGTGTGGGGAACAAATGACATGCAGGGATATCACATCAATTGATCATCTTTTTAAAAAGTTAAAATGAATAGCAACAAAACTTAAAAGTTTATACCATAATCAAATATTTAAAAAATCAGAATTTTGTGTTTGAAGCACTGATATTCAAGTAAAAAAAAAAGACCACTATATCCTCATCTTGGTTATCAGACTGCAGAGAGACCACAAAGAAAAGTTTACCACAAACTCGTTTGTAAGATCATTATTCTTCACTCACATCAGTGGGTTGGTTGGCAGGTGCTCTGTTGTGTTTTACTCCATCTTTCTTATTAAACAACTATTGTCCTTGTCTTTCCTCTTTGTTTTTTTTATAGTTGTATATTACTCTCAAGTAACACCTTTAATCTTTGGCCTTAAATATGACCTCAATTTAACTATTTGTATTGCATGCAAGTGCCATAAAATACTAACTAAAACTTAACTTTCACATGTTAATCACTGGGATTAACCCATGAATATAGATATTTCAGCTCAAATTCCCTCCTTTTCACCACCAACTGGGTTTTGAAAGTGGTTGAATTATACATGTAGGCCACCCTGTATCAACAAGAAGCTTGGTAACGATGTAAAAACTAACGATCCTTTCCAAGTTGCTATTAAGCTGTTGCTTTTGCTTGTATATCAGCTTTTATAACGCCTTGCACAAGGAAATAAAAAGGCACTCACATTAGCCTAGAATTAATCAAACAGTCATAAAAATGATATAGATCATACTTGACAAAGGAAGAAAAAAAATCTAATAGGTTTTAATGACATTATCTTTCCATTATGTAAATTTTAGGGTTGCTACACAAGTTCTGTTCTGCTTCTACCTGAAGAAAGAACAACTACAAAATGGACAAGAAAAAGAATATGGTAAAAAAAGGTACAAAAGAGGGGAGGTACAAGCAGTAGAAGCACAAGGTGAGAGAGAGAGAGAGAGAGAGAGAGAGAGAGAGAGAGAGAGAGAGAGAGAGTGAGAGAGAGAGAAGTTTTAAAGAAAGAGGATATATGTTTAAACAAAACAAAGCTTAATTTGTTCTTAACTAAATTTCATATGTCACAGTACAACATTTTTAAGTACTAAAAACAATATCAAGATAGAATGTTCAACTATTGTGCATTATACACAAAAAGAGTGTTAAATGTTTGGACACAACGACTTTACAATCATAAAGATTGTGATATAGATCTATATATATATATATATATATATATTTTTTTTTTTTTAATACAAATGTATATATGCATTTTAGCTCAAGTTAAAATCATACAGTAGTTATAGGCAGAATTTTAGTTACAGCAGTAGTCAACACTCATTGCCTTAGGTAATAAAAAGACATAATTTAAATAAAAACAAAGTGAGTTTTTAATGAAAACTAAGATAAGAAAAGAAAAGAAATTTACTGGAAAAAAGATGTCATAAAACTTTTTACCTGATCCATGACATCCTCAAGACTCTCAATGACCTTCATCTTAGACCTTTGTACTTGGTCCACTAAACCTTCCACACTGCGTTGGAACAAGTTTCCAGAGACATCATCATCACAATCTCTGAAATTTCCAGGTTTTTCCTGACCGCTTTGAGCTTGTGGCACTTCTTCAGTCTTCGCGCCTTCTTTTTGAGACTTCTCCTTCAGCCTCTCAGAATTTGACGAGAGTGACATAGGGGAGCAGACTTCTTCATTATTTTGAACCTTAGCATAACAGTGATCAAACTTCCTTTCATCTGCGTGCAGATTGACCCTTCCAGCATCCTTAACATCTTTGGAAACTGAAGTCGACCTGTCCAGGCTAGCAGAATTTGATTTTCCTACATTTGCTCGTAGAGAATCCTGGTAAAATAGTTTGCAAAATGATCAGCTTGTTTTACACAAACTAAACAAGTGTATTTAGAGCAAAAAATGTCTGAATTACTGAGTCGTAAGGAAAACATAAAAAAGAACAATTCTGTTATATGACCATGAAACCATAGAAATATGGTACCCAAATTGTCCAAGATAGCCACCCATTAGCCGAGGAGAATAGTGGTTGCCTTGGACAGTGTCAGTTATGGACACAAAAAAATTAAAAGGAGAAAGTGTAAAGTGGAAGCTTGTAATTGTATATAGTATAGATGATTGTCTAGGCAGGCCCCTGGAGCAGATTTGACTGTAGTGTAGATCAGATCCTAATCAGGAGCCCTGCATCTGACACTCTTCCGTACCACCACTAGCTGAACCTAAAAGGAGGGTTTTTTCCCCTCTTTTTTGAGGGGCCCCGAGAGGAGAAGTAGAAGGGAGAAGAGAGGACAGCGCTGTTCATTTGAAATCCCCCTCAGTCACACCCTTCAAAAGCAATAGTTATGAGGCATTTGTATTACATTTTTAACCTGGCTAAATCTTTTCAAAGACTTTAATTTTATTCTCTATGCATACCATTATAAGAGTTCAATTGTATGGCCACATTTGTAAGACAAAAAGTATACTTGACAACCTAACACTAGTAGTAAGAAAAACTGGAACCAAAATAACTACAGTGGAGTCCAAACCAAACATGGTTAATCTGAAAAAAAAAGTGGTAAACTGAAAAAAAAAGTGATTTATATTAGAAAAGTATAAATTTATAAATATGAAATTTTATGCTCCAATTTCCAAACCAAATTTTTTTTACAGGTTTTATGTAGTCAAAAACTTCACGAACGCCCCCCTCAAGTAACGCTAATCATCATTTAATTCAGTCATCTGTGCTTCAAGATAGCAAAACAGGCAAAAGAGACACAGGAATGGTATCACACATGACGTTAAGGTTCCTTCATACGTTGTGTGAAGGCCTACTAATGGTGCAAAGATAATGTACGCACATCAATCGTGCAAACTTCAGTTGGTCATGAAAAAAGTAGGTGTTTTTACACCCCCATCGACAGATAAAATCGGTGACTGGTCATGGCCTATTATCACACCAAAAAAATCCCTTCACGCCCCCATGCCCCGTTCACACCTTACACACACAGACACACACACACACATGCACACTCACACACATACGGGCCACTCCATTCGCAATTATTATCAACAAATCTCGAGAACGGAAACTGTTAGGAGAAGGCCAGCTCTATTCGGACTCGAGTCCGAATATGGGTTTTATCTATTCGGACTCGTGTCCGAAAAAAAGGTTAAATTTTATTCTACGTGAGCAATGTGAGTATTATAAGGAGGTTACATTGTATAAATGTCGTTGGGGGGATTTTATGTAAAATCAGAATTAGAACTAGAATTGCCTACTAGGACTGTGTAATTGTGTCAAGGGTCAAAAGACTTGCACTCTCATTAGGTCTACCCAATGGCAGTGTCTAAGTACACGGTAACCAACAACACAGGGTCTTTCCACCACCACTATAGCATCATCATTACTTCCACTACCATTTGTTTTTCTACATGTTTTTATTTTGTTGTGTGTTATAGTTTTTCAGTAATTATTTTTTGGCCAGCTCTATTCTCTATTTCTCTGAACGTTCGTGAAAATAAACTTGAATTCTATTTCTCTGATCGGTTTCCATTCTCAAGATTTGTTGATAATATAATACGCGAATGGAGTGGCCTGAGTGTGTGTGTGTCTGTGAGTGTGTGTGTGTGTGTGTGTGTGTAAGGTGCGAACGGGAGGAATTTTTGTTTACATGAAGGATTTTAGTTTTTGCTGGGTGACTAAATGCAAATAGGTTACTGCCATGGTCAAGCAGTCTTGTTTTCTCGCAGTACCTTTTGAAGGTATTTTCAAAAGAAGTATAGATCTTGTCCGGGAACGTTGCCCCAACCACAATTGAAGTATCTGAATATTCAGACATTAAAAAATCTCTAGCTCTAGAAATTGAATTTGATGCAAAAAATGCTTCTTCCCAGTCCTCGCAGAATGGCAGAATGAAAGGATGACGCCTAAATCTTGCAAATAAAAAAAAAATCTCGAGATCGGAAACCGTTCGGCGAAATAGAGTTCAACTTTATTTTCCCCAACGTTCAGAGAAATGGTCACTTCGTTATATGTTTTTTTATCACACCGCACAAAACCGACAGCCGTGGCCTCTTCCCGACACCTCTTCCCCCAACAAGCCGAAAGTGCGAGATTGCTATGCGCAGTCTCATTGGTCGACATAATAATTTTAACTTTGCCCGCGGCAAGATCAGCTCAATTTAGTCATTCTGTTCACACTAATGATGCCGGGAGGGCCAGTTTAGCGAAGTGGCTAGCCGTACTTAAGTACGGCTAGCCTGAGAGTCTTAAGTACGGCGAGACTGCTATTAAATCGGTTGAGATGTTGGTTGAGGGGTACATGTTGTGTTTTAAGTTGGAAGATTATGGATTGATCTCCCCTCCTCAACTCATTAATTGGATCTTTGACCAGTGGTTTATTCATGTGGCCATACATCCTCCTTCCTGTCGTACCTGTGGCCCAATCATTCATCCACTCTTCCTTGACGTTTGACTTGATCATTTGTCAGCAGGTGGTGTAATTCGTAGGAATTTCAGGCTGAGGGAGGCTAGCCCCTTTCTTTGCCAGAGCATCAGCTCTTTCATTTCCCGGTATCCCAGTGGGGGCAGGAATCCATTGTAGGACTACTCTGACGTGGTGCCTACGTATCAAATTATGTAGACTCCAAATCAAGTGCAATATATTATTATTATATCTTTGTTCACATCAGTCCCACTCTCAAGTGTCTCTAGTGTTGAAAGGCTGTCTGTAAAGATAACGATGTCTGAGGTAGTAAGTGGGTTAGTGTCAAACAAGTAGTTGATGTAGTTTGCTGTGTAGGTGATAGCCTGTTGTTCGGCAATGAAATTGGAGCAGAAGGACCCGCTGGAATTAAAGACTTCTTTTTTTATCCCACTGGGCAAGTTGATCACTGACCCATATCCAGCGTTGATTGTTGCCTTAAAGGCAGATCCATCACTGTATGAGTGGATCCATGTTGGAGGATAGGAATCAATAATTATTGTTTCAAGGGCAGAATGTTTTAGTGCTACAGGATATGTGTTTTTATTGCTCTTGTCCAAAAGTATTTTCCTAATTTCAGGCTTTGCTTATGGTGAGATGTGGTGGGAGAGTTGAGGGAACTCTTTCCAGAGGTTCTCGTCTTTCAGGGAGGTGATGCTTTTCTTGGAGATTGAGAACAGTGTCAAGTACAGATTTTGTATTTTTAGTCTTTGATTAGGTTTCCACTTGTCAACAAGGATTCTATTAGTGGTGGTATATTTTCTAGCCTTTTAGATCTTTCATATATACTTCTAAAGCTGCCCGTTTTCTTAGAGTTTCTAATGGCTCAATATTTGTGTGGATTTCACAGGCCGCAGTCGGTGAGGTTCTCATTCCGCCAGAGATAAGACGAAGAGCTTGGTTATGGATGGTGTCCATTGAGTTCTTTGTAGCTTTATTGCAAATGTTTTGTAGAACAAGATTATAATCAAAAACAGCTCTGGTATATCCTAAATAGAGGCCTCTCAAGGTGTTCTTGTCTGATCCCCAGTTGGTACTGGCTAGTCGTTTGATGAGATTAAGTCTCTTCATAGCCTTCTTCCTGAGGTTGTTGGTGTGTCGTTTCAGGTTGAGCTTGCTGTCAAGTTATACTCCAAGATACATTGGGTGATTCTCCTTTTTCAATTTGGTACCATCTATTGTGAGAGGGATTTCTGCATTTGCAAGGTTATAGCTTCTCGTAAAAACAGAGTAGACAGTTTTTTCGCATTTACTTTCATCTTCCATAAACGGCAATAGATTCCTAAGGAATTTAGATCATCTTGTAGTCTTCGTCTGCTTATTGTTGTCGAGTTTCCAGTGTGCCAAAGGACCAGGTCATCAGCAAAAAGGGCTTTTTCTGTTCTGAGAACATCTGAAACGTCATTAAGGAAGACAAGGAATAAGGTACAGCTGATAGAAGATCCCTGTGGGAGTCTTTCCTCCAGTACTGCTTTTGAAGATAGGGTTTCATCCATCTGGGTCTGGATGAGTCTATCTGTAAGGAATAATTTAATCCAGGAGTACATATGTTTCCCTTGATTCCCATGTTCTGCAGTTTTAAGAGTAACTTAGTCCTTTCCTCCACACTCTATCGTAGGCTTGTTGGAGATCCACAAACACAGCCATTGTCTGTTCCCCTCTTTGAAATCCATCAATGATTTTCTGTGTAAGCCTGAAGAGCTGGTCTTCTGTCCTGCCTTTTGACCTGAACCCTGCTTGACACTGTGATATCAGACCTTATTTTTGGCCTTCTTTCTGTACTTAATATTGATGGCTGGATTGTAAATGAATTTTTTTGTTTGCAATGCCTAAAGTAGGCCTATTTTGTATTTCAGACAAAACCAAAAGGTGCCTTACTGACTTGCATGTATTTGAACCTGAATAATTACTAGATCTAGATCTAGATCTAATGAAGACTAATGAGACCTGTGTTACACTGTGTACTTTTAAGGCTTGAGTCGATAGGGCCAAACCTAGAGATCTAAGTAGTAGGCCTACGGCTAGACTGCCAGTCTAGCCGTACTTTTAAGTACGTTTCTAATGTTAATAGGTATTAAGAATAAGTAGGCTAGACTGCCAGTCTAGCCGTACTTTTAAGTACGGCTAGACTCTCAGTCGTACGGCTAGCCACTTCGTAAAATCAATTGAAGAATTTAACATGCTGAAGTATATGATCACCCGAGTGAGAATAACGAGAACATGGGTTTTATACTCACGAATAAAAAGTCGAATGTTTGGCTTAGATCTAAAATCTAGATATCTAGATGTAGATCTAGATCTAGATCTAGATGTAGATCTAGATCTTCTAGATCTAGAATCTAGACTCTAGATATATTAGATCTATACTATACTACTAGAAATCTAGATCTCTACGATCTTTACATCATGAAGTAATAATTTAGAAGAACTGAATTAGATCTAGACTCTCTAGATCTAGATTTAGACCTAGATCTATAATCTAGAAATCTAGATCTAGATCTAGATTCTAGATTAGATTAGAAGACTTTGGTGAGTGTTGGTTAGCAGCGTCGCCGCCAGCGATCCCCACCTGTTGATGGAATCCTCCGACGAGTGAAGCAAGGAACAGAACGACTGTGATTGTCCACCGATATTCCGGAGCCATTTCAAGGACAAGAGAAGGCTGCAAAACAGCAAACTAAAAAAAAAAAAGCTGTGGTTATGATTAAATTTCAGTCACTGATAACCATGATGTATGAAGAAAAATCACATGTGTTTTAATTCGGATACACACATTTTGTTGCCAACGAATGACCTGATGTTTACATGATAGGGGCTAGGCCTAGGTTTGTCCTACTTCCGGAGGTTATCCAATGAACGATCCCTGTTCTTATTCCCATATTAACCCACCCAGGATGAGAATAACTAAACCAGTTTGTCCTTCCAGTTCGGTTATGGCGCAACCGCAATACGAATAGGCAAAAGTTATTCTTTTCATTGAAGTTGAAGGCTTCCTTGTTGATTCCTGGCTTAGATGATCTAGGCTACAAGGCAAAGTTCAAAATGTGACGTTTGGAGTCTATGGGCCGATACTACAATTTAGGTATCGATGTCGATACCTAGCAATACCAAAGAGTCTACATAACAAGAGGGGCCACTTCTCTCTTTGAGCAACAGAATTCTACACTTATTCTACACTAAAAGAACGGGAACTGTACCACGTGACCTGTGAGGAATTGAAGACCGAAAACAATGGCGTCTTGAGGGCACGATTTATCGTTTTCGGAAGTAACCCTATAGCTTTTAAAGCAAGAGCGGCTTTTACAAACGAGTGAAAAGTGGAACATTTACTGTCCAGTTTGTAATTTTGAGTTACAGAATTCACTGTGCAACTAGAGATTGGAATCAAGGTTTTAGATTGTTGTGTTTTTGGGTGCAACAACAGAAAAAGCAGACATAAAGAGTTTATAAATAATAAGATCTACAGTACAGAACTGTGAAAAAATTCGTAGCACGGATGGGATTGTTCACAACACTTCTAGCTTCCCACACACATTTTGCATACGTATATGGCCTACGTAATTTATTAGTAGCAAAACTTGTTACAAGAAATTTGTTTTACACTGAACATATTTTTTTTCACTAGATCTAATTAATGTTCTCAAAACATGCGTTCAATAATTAGCTTTATGTCGCCAGCAGAAGTAGAAAAAAAGGACGGACTTGCTTTTAAAAGAGATTTAGCTCCAGCTATAAACTTTTTAAAAATCTGTAGAAACCATTGACTGGGATTTTGTTTTTAAATATTGGGCTAGTATTTATTAAAGAATTTTCTTAAAAGAAATTTCTAGGATAATATAGAACCTATAGATGTGTACAAATGTTTGAAAAAAATACTCATCGGTTAAGACGAATTGATATAGATCTAAGTCATTGTGTAAAAGTAGGAGAATCTAGATCTAGATCTAGGTGTTCGATAGTTCAGTAGCTAGATATTTGATAATAAGTTGCGCATCAAATTTTTGACCGCACGCTACAGTAGTAGAGATGACGAATATATTTATAAAATAGCGTAATAGTGCTGGGTTAGCCGATGCCTTACGATACACGCTTTTATCAATTAATTGAATTGTAACAGGACTTCGATTTGATCCGTAACAAGACAACACTTATTTTTTCTTATACGTGTTCAAAAATGTGTGTTTGTTTACTGTGTGCGGGGATTAAAAATTAAAGATTAAAAATTCCAGATCTGACGAATGTATTTATAAAATAGCGTAATAGTGCTGGGTTAGCCGATGCCTTGCGATACACGCTTTTATCAATTAACTGAATTGTAACAGGACTTCGATTTGATCCGTAATAAGACAACACATATTTTTTCTTAAACGTGTTCAAAAATGTGTGTTTGTTTACTATGTGCGGGGATTAAAGATTCCAGGTCTGACGAATGTATTTATTAAACAGCATAGGCCTATAGGGCAGGGGTGGCCAACGCATTGCGATACGCACTTTTATCAATTAATCGAATTGAAAGAGGACTTCAATTTGATCCGTAACAAGAGACCACTTGTATTTGTTAGACTCGCATGTGCTTTAAACAAAGCATGTTGTTGTACACACTACTGATGCAAACACAGAAATGATATTCTTAAAGTGAGAAATAATACATTTCCTCAATATAAGCTCAATTTATTTATCTCTTTCTAGTAAATTGGAGAAAAGGCTTATGTTGTTCTTTTTTGCTTGCTTTGGATGGCCTTAAGTTTAATGACAATATTATTGTAGTGAGCATGTTACTGTCAGCGTCCCCTTATCGTAGATCTAGTACTAATCAAGACTATATCTAGATATTTTGCCAACAGAATTAATGTTCATAATTAGTGTTATTATCAAGTGTATTGTGACTGTGAAGATCTTTAGTAGGTCTAGAGATCTAGATCTATCTAGATTCTAGATCTAGATTCCATCCCATCATTAAAAAAACAAAACAAACCCAACAATACAAATACAAAAACATTGTAACATTGCCAATCATGACATATTGTTGGCAATAAAAATGTACTAGACTATTTCACTATATTTCCTCTTCGAAGAAAGTTTTAAAATACTGATGTAAGGTGTCTTCCAAGCCCTACCACTAGCATCAGCGTGCATAGCAACACGAAGCCTCGCTGTGTGGCGCAGCCAAAGGTGCCCTCAACTGGCCGCCATGTTTTAGTTTCAATTCCTCACAGCGAATTGGCGATCGCGAAGAGGGAGTTCCGCTTCTATAAGTGTAGAATTCTGTGCTTTGAGCCAATTAAAAAAGTGTCCTCAAAATTCGGTGGCGCCCTCTTCGCAAAAGCGCACCTTTTGCGAACAGAGTTATCCTACTTGAGTTTAAAAAATCAAAGTGAAACTAGCAAGTTTTTGAATGAATTTCGGAAGAACGCTTTTTTAAAATGGTTACGCTGACAAAAAACCTCCTCCTCCTCCTCCTCCTCCTCCTCCTCCTCCTCCTCCTCCTCCTCCTCCTCCTCCTCCTCCTCCTCCTCCTTCTCCTTCTTCTTCTTCTTCTTCTTCTTCTTCTTCTTCTTCTTCTTCTTCTCATTATCAATATTTGTATTATGATAATCATTAGCATTATTTATTTATTTATTTATTTATTATTTATGTATTTATTTATTTATTTCATTGA
>NW_004797478.1:285475-302044 GCF_000002075.1 Aplysia californica | reverse complement strand
CGCTGCAGTCTGTTTTGAAGCTCTCTTTCGTTTTTCCAGAAGAAGAATAGGAATAGCACCTCCTTGCGTGCGCAGATCGACTGCTAGACTGCTAGACTTCTCGTCTAGCCAGCCAGGCTAGCCGTACTTAAGGACGGCTAGACTGTCAGGCTAGCCGTTCTTAATATTGGTGGTTGAATTGTAAATGAAATTTTTAGTTTGCAATGCCTTAAACATTTGTATTTCAGACAAAACCGAAAGGTGCCTTACTGACTTGCATGTATTTGAACCTGAATAATTACTAGATCTAGATCTAATGAGACCTGTGTACTTAACAGGTTTGAGTCGATAGGGCCAAACCTAGATCTAAGTACGGCTAGACAGGCACGTCGAAAAAAACCAACCCCATTACTGGTTAACAGTGTATGGTTCACTAGAGTCTACATAGATCTACATGCATTATGGCTACTTTTCAATTTTGTCCTTAGCAATCATGACTTCTGTTTATAAACAAACGGGAAGGCAATGTCCAAAGAGCCCCTATAATAGCATAGCATTTTGTATTCGCAAATTTCCGCTCAACAGAAAGCTCTATGCGCTTCACACTCTATGCTGGGCCTATTAGCCCAGCACTCAGCACACCAATACATGTATAATAACGCATTCTGAAACAACCTCAACTTCCCGGAAAGCAAAGGTCTAGACAATCTAGAACTAGATCTACAGTGCAAACAGCCATTTAGGCTATAGATCTATGGGCGTTTAAACACTAGGCCCCTAGTACAAAATACTGACAAGATCTTTCGCTGTCTATGGCCGGGTACCCATTCGTCCCACCTGGGTGAAGTGAGGAAAATTCGTGTAAAGTGTCATTCCCAATGACACAAAGTCGGGCCAGCGGCTCGAACCCCCAAACCCGCAACCCGCAACAAAAAAGGCAGGCGCTATTGGCAACGCCGCGTTCTGGATAGCTCCCGTGCTATTTGCAACGCCGCGTTCTGGATAGCTCCCGTGCTATTTGCAACGCCGCGTTCTGAATAGCTCCCGTGTTATTTGAAACGCCAGTACTAGATCTAGAATCTAGATCTAAATCTACATGTAGTAGCCATCGTTTCTACATGATAATATTGTAGTTCTGCCTGAATTGTGGAAGCTTTCTCAGTTTTTTGATAAACCTCCTAGGATTTGACTCCTTTTTTATGATGTTGTCTTATTCCGATCTGCTACCGGGGTACAGCCCTACTGCTAATGAACAGCAGTCGATCTGCGCACGTAAGGAGGTGCTATTCCTTCTATTCTTCTTCTGGAGAAACGAAAGAGATCTTCAAAACAGACTTCAACGCCATCTGAAGCAAAGGGCGGACTTCCGGCGGACACCTTTTTGGCTGAGTGGACCATCTTGTTATGTACTATCTTTGCTTTATAGAAAAATTCAAAATGGACATCTTTTTGAATCCCCCCGTTTCTGAACTTAACAAAATAAGACGTTAACGAAAATTTTTTAAAACTTGGTCTCAACTGAATGCTCTACAAAAGATATCTCTTAGCAACAATTTGTGTTATTACCATTTTTGTTTGCGTATTATTATATCTCGTCAATTATTACAATAATTTCAAATCTAGCAACAGGATTATAGGCTCACATGGACTTAAGCTTGATGTGACTCGATGACATTGAATTGCCCACGGTTTCTTCATAAACTAATAATAAAATTGATTACTTCATGATCCATGTATGCACTTCAAATTTTATATATATATATATATATATATATAGTAGTGTTATTTATCTACCATTATCATCATCAGCTTTACTATTTCAATGATACTTAGTTTCACAAGAGTTCGAATGTTTTTCCAGCTTGTTTCGGGTCTTTCACTATCGTTGTTTAAAATGAAACTTAACATAACTATAACAGCAACATTGTTCATTATTTCTGTGCTTGGCAAGTGTTCATGCTATTCTTGTAAATGGCACGGATGTTATCTAGAAGTTGGCCTCTATCGAAAACTACACTGTAAGAGGCCAACTTCTAGATAACATCCGTGCCATTTACGAGAACAGCATAAGTACAGTTAGAACGTCGGAGGGACTCACAGAATGGTTCGAGATAACACCCGGAGTAAGACAAGGTTGTGTCCTATCACCACTACTATAATCATATATATATATGGATACAATTACAAAAGAGGCCAACACAGAACCAGACGCCCTAAATGAATTACGCTTCGCTGATGACTAAAGCCTGGCACACAAAGATGAACGGAGTCTCCAAACACCACACCACCAGATTAAACGGAGAATGTAACAACTATGACATGAAAATCAACATCAATAAAACGGAGACTATGAAAGTAAACAGAAAGCCTGGACCATTCAGGATACACATCAACAACAACAGTCTCAGACAGGTCCAAGAATTTAACTTCAAGTACCTCGGAAGTATATTCACAGAGGATGGGCGACTGAACAGGGAAATTGAAACACAAGTACAAAAGGCCAACAATGGTTACCACCTTACTCCACTACTGAAACGTCCTAACATCCCCATGACAATAAAACTCAAAATGATCAACACCATATTCATTCCTACACTCACCTACCAATGCCAAACATGGATTATGAACAAGACATTAGAGCAAAGAATTACAACATGTGAAATGCGATGCCTTTAGAAAAGCAGTAAACAAGACCAGGTGAGACAAAATACGAAACACAGTAATCAGAGAAATGGATGGCACAAATGATGTCATGCATCACATCTAACACCAAAGAATCAAATGTTTCGGACATCTCATGCAATTACCAACACACCACCCTGCACAACGTGCCTACATAAACAAAAATTGATGGCAACAAGGCTACAGGGCGACCGAGAAAGACCTGGATAGATGGAGTCAGGGAAACATTAACCACATACGGCATCCCCCTGACCCAAGCTCTCCGGCTGGCGACAGAGAGACGTCTCTTTCTTCCCGCGACACCCAAAGGGTATTTATAAACGGCGGATAAAACAAAAACAGCATGTGTTCTTCATGGGCACTGAGCTTGGACTTGCAGCAGTTATTTGATTTGATAACCTGAAATAAGAAAATGGCCTTGCACTTCCTAATGTGTTGTTTATTTGTGAAACCTCTTCCATCTTGCATTCCTTCCTTGATGATTGCATTGCGTATGTAATATATATCACGTGTAGTGTGGGTGTTAGCGATCTACATTTCCAAACCATTGGTGTATGTACAAAATCTCAATAACATTAGGCTATTCCTTTTGTCATTCTTCCTCCTTTTCAGAAAAATAAATTGTATAAAGACGAGGAGGGTTTCGACAATAAGAAGTTTTGAGGTTTCAGAGGTCGAGCCGCTTAGCCTACGCGTCCACCAAAATAAGATCACCTCCAGGCCAAGCTAATGTACGAAGTTTTTGCGTGGTGTAGAAGCGACTCAGAAAAGGTCCGCGTCCACCGACGTCAGACCAGCTAAACCTATTTTTAGCCCAGTGTGTTATGATTACGAGAACAACAGACAGCACAGGCGATTTATTTATTTATTTATTTATTTATTTACCACATTAAAAAACTAAAAAGCAACAAATTATAATTATGGGATAAATTGTTGGTAAGTTGGGATGATGAGAAGAAAGAAAAAAAAGCTGGGGCTGGGATTCGAACCGACGCTCACAAAATAATGTTAGCCTCCGAACGCAGAGACATTGATCACTCGGCTATCAGAACTTTCATCAGCCACCGCTGGGTAAATTAAGCTTCATATACTGCACTGTTTCAGGAAAGGCAAAGCGACACAATATATCGAGATGTAGATCTAGAATCTAGGCCTAGATCTAGATCTAGTGGACCTGCAGATAATGTCTTGAGAAAACAAAAAATTGGCGGAAAATTGGAAGCACTAAATATTAGAGAACGTAGATCTAGATCTAGACACGTCCCTAGCTAGGTCTAACCTGGCCTATTTTTTAGCTCTCCCGAGAACGAAATAAAGATCTAGGTCAAGTGCTTTAATTTCATTTTTTGGGCTGTTTTTCAGCACAAATCTGCTATTGTACAACATATTATAATGAGATACAACTTTATTGATCTTGTAAAGTACAATGAAGAAGCAAAAATGTACTTAAAGATGCATATTTCCTTCCAAAATGAGTCGAATCGAGGCTTTCGTAGTCCCCTGTACGACTGACGAAAAAGCGTGCATGAAAAAGCGCAGTGGACGCGGGGCCTCAGGGGCAGTCATTGTGCGTTGACTTCGCCTGGTGGTCAGTGCAGCGGGCCTTTTTGTTGTTTCCCTGGGTCTCTGTGGTGTTGGTGGGCTTGTACGGGAAACATTTGGGGTAGGTACAAACAGCGTCTGCTGTTGATGTAAGTTTAGTGTTGTCTGGTGTGGTGATTTGCAGAATGGTGGTGCTGACTTGGGACTCGAACTGGGTCTCATATGGACTCTTTTTTTTTTTTTTTGACGCTGCTCCTGCGGCGACAAGGTCGTGTTTACATCGGCTCTGCTTGTTTTGGAGCTCTTTTACTGTTTCTGTTTGGACTGTGTGTCTGAAACTTTCCTTATTCCACCATGTAGGTGCAGTGCTGTGTTCGGACTTTTAAGTGCATTTTTTGGTGTATAATTTTATTGACATTTTTTGGTGACATAAGACCGTTACCAAACTACTCGCCATTTTCCACCATTACGTATAGCCCAGCCACGTTATCAAACCTCCGCCCCCAGTGCCTGAGTTCTTGTCACCATGCTCAGTACGACTTCCCGCAACAACAGAAACAGAAGAGAGGGAGGAAAGGAGGGATCAGGGAAAAAAACAAGCGTAGGAAAGCCAGACCCTTTGTACCAGCTATTGTGTTTGGCAACACTAGGTCTTTAAACAACAAATTAGAAGAACTGTCAACATGCTATCGATATTTTAAAGAATACCGTGACGCTTCGTTTCTTGCGTTCACCGAGACATGGTTTGAATCGACGATGGCCGACTCAACAGCACACATGGACGACTTTCACATTTTTCGCTGCGACCGAACCTCTGCTGCCGGGGTGTGCCTCTATGTTAAGACCAAAGGTGGCGGCGTGTGCCTCTATGTTAACCACCGCTGGGCACACCGTAACAACATCACTCTTAAAGAAACACTATGCACCCCCAACATAGAACTCCTTACTGTCAACGTGAGGCCTTTCTACCTGCCCAGGGAGTTTACTAGTGTCATCATCAACGTGGTCTACATCCCACCCCAAGCCACGGAGAGCGAGGCTGTTGAGATCCTAGCGTCTCGCATTCGGACGCTGTCATCTTGACTCTTGGTGACTTTAACCATTGCCGTCTCGACTCGTCACTTCCCCACTTCCACCAATATGTTACGTGCGCCACAAGGTTACAAAAGACCATCGACCTGTGTTATGGCAACGTCAAGGACGGCTACAAGCCTCTCCCCCTTCCACTGCTGGGAGACTCAGATCACAATAACATCCTTCTGATCCCAAAGTACCGTCCCCTGCTCAAGACAAAGAAACCAACAACCAGGACGATACCATCATGGACAGACGACACGACCGAGCAGCTACGGGGATGCTTGGACTCTACAGACTGGGACATGTTCAAAGACACCTGCAAGGACCTTGACGAACTTACCGAAACCATTTGTGCTTACATTAAGTTTTGTGAAGAAACTGTTACTATTTATAAAACCCTTACGTACTATCCAAATAATAAGCCACGGGTAACGAAATAACTGAAAGATCTCATAAAAGAAAAACGGAAAGCCTTTAGAAGTAGGCCTAATAACATGAATGAAATGTACTTGATATCTAAAAAAATTAAAAGAAAGATTGCTCATTGTAAACAAACGTACAAAACTAGAATTGAGAGCGAATTTCAGACAAATAATATGAGAAATGTGTGGTCGTCTTTGAAAAAAATAACGGGTTATACCGCAGCGAGAGAGCGTGCAAGTAAAAAATGAAAGAGACTATGTAAATGAGCTAAACAACTTTTATTGTCGTTTCGACTGTTTTGATTTTGAGAATGAGCAGCGTGATCTTAAACAGAGGCTAAGAGACGAGTTGAGCAAGGAGGAGTGTGTTGAGCTCAGTGAGCGGAGTGTTAAAAAGAAATTTCAAAGTGTAAACATAAACAAAGCCTGTGGTCCAGACGGAGTGAAAGGGAGAGTGTTAAGAACTTGTTGTGAGCAACTAGCCCCGATATTTACCTTCATTTTTAACCTGACCCTACACAAAAACTACATTCCTACAATATAGAAAACATCGGAGGTAACACCAATACCAAAAAAGCCTAAAATATATGAATTAAATGACTTAAGACCAGTCGCTCTTACATCCATTGCTTTCAAGTGCCTTATAAAATTGATCCTCTCTAATATTCTAGGCTGTGTTCATGGAAATCTAGATCCATTCCAGTTTGCATACAAACAAGAGAGGAACGTAGAAGATGCTGTAGTTGTTTTTTGCGACTCTATACTGAAACACCTTGAAACATCTAAAACGTATACGAGGGTACTTTTTGTAGATTTTTCCTCAGCATTTAATACAATTCAACCGCATATTGTCATTGAAAAACTTCTGAGTCTGAGAGTTAGTCATCATATCGCAGCATGGGTACTAGAATTTTTGACAGGTAGACCACAATATGTGAAGCTAAACAACACAAAATCTGACACAATTCTTTGTAACACCGGCGGTCCTCAGGGGTGTGTTTTGTCACCAGTTTTGTATACTATATATACCAACAATCATAGAAGTATATATAAACAACACGCTTAATTAAGTTTGCAGATGACTCCGCTATTATTGGATTAATAAACCTTGATGAAAAAGAGTATTTCGAAGAAATATGTAGGTTTTTTAAATGGTGCAACTCAAATTTTCTAAAAGTAAACCTCTCAAAAACAAAGGAAATGATTTTTTATTTTAGAAGAGAAAAACCAACAATCCCACCACTCATAATTGAACAAGAAACTATTGAAATCACGGATTCATACAGATATCTTGGCCTTACAATAGACAACAAATTTACATGGCAAAACCACGTAAACAATATCGTTAAAAAGGTAAATCAGAGGCTGTATTTTCTGAGGAAACTAAAGTCTTTCAATCTGAATCCATCCATCCTTCAGATTTTCTACACCACCACAATAGAAACTTTGATAATTTTTGGTATCACTTGCTATGGTAGCAATCTGGGAAGGCAGCACATTATAAAACTAAACAAGTTGATAAGAAAGGCATCAAGAGCAATTGGTAGAGACCTAAGTAACTTTGAATATCTGCACAAGACAAACGTTCCAAAAAAGGCGGAAATAATGCTTAGTGACCATAGCCACAACTATCGACCCGCAGTAAACGATACATTTCCAAAAAAGCAAGAACAGACAGATAGAGAAATTCATTCGTACCAACTGCAGTGAGGTTACTGAACACACAGTGCTACAAATGAAACAGAGAGAGAGAGAGAGAGAGAGAGAGAGAGAGAGAGAGAGAGAGAGAGAGAGTTTTACGGAGCGGGTTGTCCCTTTAAGTCTAACTTTTGTAACGTCTACTGCCATTGTTAACTACCAAGACAAATTTCTCCCTGCGAGATGAATAAAGATTGTCATTGTTATTGTTTCGTTTGAGGATTTGTCCTGCTGTCCGGAAGATGTATGATCTGGGTGTTTCAGCACGGGGAGTATAGGTACCTTGAGGGTATATTGTTGCTGGTTCCCATTTTTTGTTGATAGGATTTCTGATGGTCACTGGCTGGTTGTTTGAAAGTGGGGGCAACTGTTTCGCAATCTTCTCATGATAGAATGATTGTGTTTCTTGTCTGTGTTGCAGATATGTTTATATCTCTTCTGCGTTTGTTGCCTGTGTATTTTTCTTGGTAATGAGTCTTCGATTTGTCTACCAAAAAGAATGCATGCCCGGGAGGGCAGCTTGTTTTCAATCGGGGTAGTTTTCAGAGCTAGTATAGCCTTGTATGGATCTTGGTTTGATTCTAAAGCTTTCGCCAGAGTCCGTTTTATCAATTTCACCTGGCTTTCAATGTATCCATCACTTGGGTAGTGAGGTGAGCTTGTTTCGTGTTTCAAAATGTATTCTTCTGAGAATTTTCTGTATGGGGATCCACTGAAGTGGGGTCCGTTGTCGGATCTAACCACATTTTGCATTCCTTGTTCACTGAAAATTTGCTTGGTGAGGATGACGATCTTGTGACTTGTACTTTGGTTCTTTGGGATTTTCCTCACAAATGGGAATTTTGAATAGTAGTCGCTTATAAGGAGCTACTCTTCTCCTTTGAGATAGAAAAGGTCAGTTCCTATCGTATGCCATGGTCCTGGCGGAATTTCTGTTTGTATCAGTGGTTCCTTTTTCATTCTCTTGAGCCTTCATGTTTCTTATATATGGCTGCTACTTTTGAGGGGTCGGGTTTGACTCCATCTTGAGTGACTATTACACCATAGAACTTGATTTGCTTTTGCTTTATACGGCATTTCTCAAGATTTAGTTTCAGTCCGGTTTCGACATATCTTCTGATCATCTCGAGTAGGTTTTGATCATGTTCTTGTTCTGTTTTTCCAAAAACAACACTGTCATCTGCAGTGCCTATGACACCTTGGCATCGTTCAAAGGTTGTTCAATCTTCTTTTGAAAAATATCTTGACTCATTCTTAATATGTTATGATGTTATGTATTCTTGATATTTGATCTAAGTCAGACGAGCACAAGACGATAATAAACATTCAGCCGTGTTGATTTCATAGGGAAGGGAAATGTTTATTTTCGTATCGAATATCTTCACTATATTCGAGTATACGTATCGAGTATCACGACATCCCCTTTACTTTTAGAAAAATTCAAAATGGACATTTCCAACATCCTCCTCCACATGGAGGCACCAAGGACACATTCCCGCGCGCATCAGTGGCGAAGCGTTTATATCAAATAATCACTGCTTCCCTTCCTAATTTTGAAACATTGTCGCTGTCAAATTCACCCGTAACGTAAACCTCATAAATTAAAAGTAAAAAGACGCTCATAATCACCAATGAACAGTATGCCTAACATTCAAAACGGTTTCACTGCCACAGAAATAGCATGCTCACCCCTCTCGGGCCACTCCATAAGCAGTCACAAGTTTTGATTAAGTAAACTTACTGTAAGGCTGGAAGAGTCTACCAATAGAGTTGAAGGGAACATGTGCATAGCAGTCAAAACTGTTTCATTGCCACATATACCCTGTTCACCCCTTTGGGGCCACAGTTATAAGCAGTCACAAGCTTTGATTATGTGAGCTAACTATTTCAGTGGTCGAGTCTACCTCACAAATGTGAGGGGAACTAACTCCTAATAATCTCTTGACTGCTGCTAGTGCTTTTTTTTTTTCCTCGGCTTTTTACTGTCCTATAATCAGATCGTGACCTCGATTATAACATCAGCTCCTGGCCGCGAAAGGCTACACAAAAAACAGCCAAATGTGAAAAAAAAAAGAAAAGATAATTGTCAAGCTCTACCAAAGAGTTAGACTCACTGGCAGATCTATAACATATAGATCTAGTACTGACATCTCTGCTTCTTTGCTTTGTGTTTGTGCATTCACATCTAAAGTTTAATTTAATTTTAGTTGGAATTGATATTTAATAAGATACTTTCACGATTATTTTGGCGGTTGAACATACAATATGAATTCCGGATTTGTTTTCATTCACAACTCAGAGTCGCTGCCTCGAGTAAGATTCCTGTGTGATATCTCCAGGCCATTTCTGGTCCCGTTTCACTTTGATTGCCCATCAAACAAGTCAGACTTCGCCGCTGGCGCGCATGACACGTGTTTTAATTTCAGCTCGTAGACTACATTATACTAACTGGGCCCCCTTTCGATGAAAGTAATGAGTCATTGGCCTACTCTATTTACACTCTACTGGAATGGAGCAATAAATCTTGAGAGAAAAGTGACTCATGTGTTTCCAAGTTGCAAAATATTTAGAGTCTAACTAAGAGATGTATAGATTGATTCTCTATGCCGCTTTCGTGGTTGTTCACTCCATATTTTCAGAGGCGCACGACTAGTGAACGGAGAGGAAACTTCACTTATTTACATTTGTGTCTTAGGAGACGGACTTTCCCAAGATCAGATCTAAACGAAATTAAGGAGGGGGGGGGGGGGGGGGGGGCTACACCCCCAAAATCAAAATTCGGCTCAAAATCATGGAATTTGAGTTGTAGGCATTTTTAGCTTCCTCAGCCTCTCCTACAACTATTTCATGGCATAAGAACCCCCAAAAACCGTGTTTTTCCCCATACCGGGCATGTTTGTTACCGCCATTTCCTCATAAAAGCAATATTTTATTTTTCTTTATCGGCCGTTTTCTCAAAATGCTACTTTTCTCTATACTTTTTTGAATAACTCCACAATTTTTCATTCAATCCTCATGAAATTTTCACAGAATGAAGAGAAGAGGTAATACTAAAAATTTGTCAGTTGAATGTTTGATATATGGAATAGATTTTTGTTGGTGGTGTCTTGAGTGTGGATTTTCACGGATTTTTCGCAAACTTGAATGCTACCTCAGGAAAAAATTCATTAAAAATTTTCTTATTTGATTAGGAGAAAAACAACAGACAAATTTTTAGATCTAATGTTCGTTAACACGCATTCAAAAAAACAATCAATTTCCAAGAGCAATAAGTGCGGTATTCATTACGTAAGACATGTCAATAAAATCCAATATGGCGGCGTATCCATGGAAACGAAACTTTTTCTCAAATTTGATTGCGGATTTCAAGACTCCTTACTATGCTTGTTACATGTGTGACATGTGGTGAAATTCGGTTCAGTAATAAGCGAGATAGCCTCCAGGTGTAGCCCCCCCCCCCTTAATGAAAAACTGAAAATTAACCTAAAGTGGCTTCAGGCTCCTCAACGAAACTGTGCACCCTTTGAATGATTCTGAACCACCACTAATTTTGTCAAATTCGAAAGTTGAATGGTTCGGAAGTTTTAGGCGTTGAAAGTTTGAACTTTCGCAAATATAAGATATAGAGATTATATTATCCAACGATTAAAAGAAAAATGAAATCGGTACAGTTTTTCATTAATTTATTTATGCTCTGCTTTTTATTTATTCTTTTGTAAGCACACACACACACACACACACACACACACACACACACACACACACACATTCACATACACACGCACACACACACACACACACACACACACACACACACACACACAGAGAGAGAGAGAGAGAGAGAGAGAGAGAGAGAGAGAGAGAGAGAGAGAGAGAGAGAGAGAGAGACAGAGACAGAGAGAGAGAGAGAGAGAGAGAGAGAGAGAGAGAGAGAGAGAGAGAGAGAGAGAGAGAGAGAGAGAGAGAGAGAGAGAGAGAGGCCTATAACTGGTGGTTAAATGAAGGTAGACCCTATAACTTTTTGATATGATTAAAAATCTAATCTTTTGAGTCTTTTCGCTTTTCTTTTCAAGTGAGTAATATTATATTATTATGATAAGTCATGTTCTATAAATAACAACATTTTGGTGCTCCAATTTTTAGCGCAAACTGTCGTGTGTGCTACCAGATCTTGGTGCAACAACTTCCACTGTCTTCTAAATATAGCAGAAAAGAGAATAAAAATTAACAGCGCTCACCCCTTGGACTTTCTGTTGACATAATCTACTTAACCTTTTTCATTTCCACTTTTATTTAAGCCAGTTGGATAATTAAAGTATTGTCTGTTGAAAAACTCGATTTGTGAGTTTTTTAAAACTCAAATTGTTAAGTGGAGATTTTAAACTTTTCTTCGTGATGAGTCATTGGTTATTTGGTACCACAAGTAGATTTTAATAACCATGCAATGCATAAGACAGCGAAATGTCGGTGGTTGCACCAATGGCATGGCGAAATCACCCAGGGCCTTTACATGTATATAATAATAATATGTAGACAGCCTGGTTGCGGGATGGACATGGCGATATTTTGTTTTACGGACCAAGATGCAACAACTGCTTGGGTCATGCATAATAATTTTATTCGACCTCTGGTTGTGGGTAGTAGGCTAACAATTTTAACTTATTTTTCTTGCTTGTAATTTTGTATAAAAAGGAAAGCAACCAAAAATAAATAGAATCTAAATAAATAAAACAAATAAATAGAACCCCCCCCCCAAAAAAAAAAAAATTAAAAAAATTATTAAAAAATAAAAATAAAACCCAACAAAAACAACAACCAAATATACTATTGTTAATTTTGACGAGCAATACCATTAGCATCTTACTTGCAGTAAAAATAGTTTAATCAAACACGCAGTAGGTCAGTCTGGCACGCACATTGCGAGCAACCCCCCCCCCTAAAAACACAACAAAAAACCAGACCAAAAAAATGCACGTACAGAAGGGATTCATATCCCAAATTTTTTCTTACATTACATACATTATTTGTACATGTATTAAGAACACACACAGTGTTCATAGTAAATAGGCCTAATTAAAATGTGTACTTTGGAATACAAAAATGGCATCAGCGAGGGAATGTTATATAATTAAGATGTTCTTCTCTGCAACTTCACCAAAACCTAACTATGCAGAACGCTGACACTCTGTTGCGTATTTATTTACATGTAGTAATCTCTGTTGAAAAGGAAGCGCGCTGACACGCCCGTCCTTCTCTTTCTGCACGGGACCGCAGACTTTCGATACGCAAACTACTTCAACTAGATGTTTTACAATCTCTAGTGTTAGCTAACTTTTTCCGACTAAGCCACCTGGGATTTTGTAGTTCATTCAAAAGCAAATTACATAATTTCTTTCTTGTATTCATTTCTTCGGTATTTATGAACAATACTGGTTGCATCTAAGTCACACGATGTTGCACGCAGGCAGAATGGTGGATGTACCAAGGGCTAACAACTTGTTGCATCGAAAGCATGTGGTTGCACACAGGGCGAAATAGGCAAATAGTTTTTCCCCTATGAAGTCTTTATCTGTCTGTCCCTTTGATACAGGCGTTGCCAGGTTCACTTTTGAACCAAATGAATCGACTGCCACTCTAGAACTTTCCCTTTGGCAACTCTGAACAAATGGTTGCAGCACGGCACTTTACTCTGTCAAGGAGTGGTTCTTTCACTGGGCAAGACCGGCGGCGCCGATCACTTTTTGTCGGCTGTAGAGTCTACAGCGGACAAGAAATTGATTGCTGACCATAATTTTTGTTTAGTTTCAAGTAAATACACAATATTATCTTATCAACCTTTAAAGAGCACTCGGCTGATTTGAAGGTGCCCTGAAAGACGATAGTAGTTCACTGCTGTGTTGTCGCACTATAGAGACTTGTCCCTTCATCTTTGTTTATCATGCCGGCTTGTATGTAAATCGCTCCTGTCACGATGTGGAACTTCTACGAGAGGCCTTTCCAAACACCGCCCGCCCAGCGGTGACTTCAACCTACCTGGCGAATTCAACTTTTGCCCAGGGGACAAGGCATGTAACGGGTCTGCAAATCACAATATTTGGGTCAAAAATTCGATTTTTAACTTTGTCCGTTTTTGGGTACCTGAATATCTAAAGAATCGATATCGCTTGATGTTTCATTAAAAGACCCACAAGAATTCACCGTTAGAGGCTTTTTCCAGAGGGCACCCTACTCAAAAGTTGGCGCATTTTCTTCAAATTAGCACATAATTGGAACGTGACAACAACAAGGTGTCTCTATGTCACCCTGACATGTTTAGTAGCATTGTGCTCCCAAGCTTTTCTTCTTTCAAGACAATAAATGATCAAGACGATCAAGATTTATGTATTTCTGGCAGTTGAGCATTTATACGCAAGATACAGGGCTCTTCTTTTTGTAGTTTTTGGGTTGTCTAGAACAATATGAAACCCCGTTGCTAAAAATAATATTATATGACGTCAGTGTGTGAGTGCGTATGTGTGTATGTGGGTTTGTTTGTTTGTTTGTTTGTTTGTTTGATTGTTTGTTGGTATGTGTGTGTGTGTGTGTGTGTGTGTGTGTGTGTGTGTGTGTGTGTGTTTGTGCATGCATGTGTGTTTGGTGCAATCTCGGACCGTGTTACTGAACAATTGTTCTGATTTGTACGTGACTGGTCAAGGGTAATAACTTTACTAAAACTTACTGAAGGTAGTCATGTTCACCTGTCACTGAATGCTTAATTTGGGAGAAAATGAACATATAACCTGATTAATTCCATTTAATATATCAGAGAGGGGCCAACGTTTTAAAAAATATCAAATTTATTGTTTTAAAAACTATGGTTTTTTATTTTTGACGTTGTCAAATCGGTAGGGTTTTTCTTTTGCGTTTTTCTCAAAAACTATTTTTCCACTATAGTGACAACGCCGGGACAGATGTTTTTAAAAATCCTATCAGAGCTACAAACTTGAAATTTTGCACAAAGGTGCTGTATAGTCTGTTTTGTAATCCGATGTTAGTATTTTGCGAAATATGGATTACTTCTTAAAACATTCACGATTTTGTGTCACTTTTTTTCCGTTTTTCGGAAGTCGTCCTGTGATAAATACATATTTTTGCTGTTTTTCTTGATAGGAATAAATCCCAGCATCGGATCACAGATAAATTGTTTGTGTATTTGTGTGCCAAGTTTAAGGCTTAAATTCGAGTATTTTCTTTGGAAAACATATGTCCCCGCAACATGTCAAAAAATCCAAGATGGCCGTCACGGAGACCAACTTTTTAATAAAATTCAAACAATTCCATCATAATTCTTCTAACTAGTCTATAATTATCCTATATCACCCTTAAAAATTGAAAGAAAGTCAAATCCCTAGAATTTCCCTCGCATCAGGTACATCTCCCGTTAAAAGACGGCTTCTAATTACCAATTGGCTTCTCTGTTACTTACAAAGGAAGGACACGTCTGCGTACAAATACAT
Source organism: Aplysia californica (assembly GCF_000002075.1). NCBI lineage: Eukaryota > Metazoa > Mollusca > Gastropoda > Aplysiida > Aplysiidae > Aplysia > Aplysia californica. The sequence continues at coordinate 287,148 of NW_004797478.1, read as the reverse complement.
ATAATTTTACATATTTTCATCAGTCTAGTTTATCCTTCAACCTATCTCTCATAACTGCTTGTACATTTATTGTTAGTATAATTATTATTTCGATTGAATTTTAAGCCGTTCGTGTTTCTGTTTGGTGTTCTCTTCGTCGCCTACTTCTCGGAGTTACCTTACTTGGCCAGGACTCTGGGCCGGCGCTCCTACGAGCCCCCCAGTTGATATCTTCCTATTATTTTGAGGGAAATTTAACGAGGAGATAGAAACGCCCCGTTCGGCTAGAGTCTGGGCCTAAAATATTTTTGAAATTATCAAACACAGAATCCCCAGCTTTTTCACAATGATTTGTATCAAGTTGTCTTAACAGATCAACATTTTAGTAAACATTTGCTAGGTGTATTCTGGAAAATTTCTTAACCCTATCCGTACGCTGGGGGTCATTTTGTACTCCAGGGTTGTATTTTTCATATTTTAGAATACTTCTAGATCTAGTGCGAAGATCTCTTTGAAACTTTCAGTATTTCTCGAAAAATCATTTTGACAGACTGCTATGCAAAGCGTACGGATCGGGTTAACGAGTAAATTTTCCATTTGGAAAGTGGGGGCACAGAGCTTCCCACGTCGTATGGATACGATAGTAAAACACGGCGTACGGATAGGGTTAATACATGTAAACGCTTAAAAAAATTTAGTGGGTGGTTTCTACAGATTTCAAAAGCTTTACACCTGGGGCAATATCGCTTTTAAAGTTATCGTCATTTTTTTTCTTCTAATCGCGACGTTATGCTTATTGAATGCAATGCTTTGACAAGCTTAGAGCAAAAAAAACAACAAAAAAACCCCAAACAAACGTGTTCACTATAAAATCAATTTCTTGTAACCAAAGAGGTTATAATACATGTAGTTCTATAGGTCACAGCTGTAACGTCACCCACGAAAACTCACTATGGCTGTGCGGGCCTACTTAGCTCGCTTTGTCACCATTAATTTTTCAGACGATTAGAAACAATGCTGTCGCGCTTGGTGTCCTTTACACCAAGGTCGTCATAGAGTTTGAAGCTCAGTTCAGATTTATTTTAACTTTTCTTTTTGTTGGAATTGTTGTTTAATCATATGACGTATACGCGTACACAATACTGCACCTGCTGACCGATTGTAGGAAACATAAATGCTACTGAAACCTTACCTGCACCCCGGCGCTTTTAACAATTGGCCAGTCACTTTACATAGAGATGAAGTTTTACCGAGGAGGGGCATTCGGCTTACCGAGTCTAAGCCGCCAAAACAATAGCCTACCGACCCCTCCCCTTTTTCATCACCCTGGCCAGACACCGAGTTCTATATTAGTTAGATGTACCATTTGACACAGTTCCCCACTTCACTTAGCCTTATGCAGTCATCTGAGAAATGCAACTAGAACCTTTGATTATGACCAGGAATTGTGTGCTATGCTCAGTACATGTACGTTTTCAGTATACTGTTGTATCTAATTCTAGACTTGATCTGCACGGGACAGCTTTATGTCTTAGGTACGGTATCAATTATTTCTTCAGACTATCTTAATTGTATAATACAACTTTTTAACATTATGTAGATACCAAGATGTTTTAGGGCCCAATAGGCATTTGGCGTGTGTGTGTGTGTGTTTGTGTGTGTGTGTGTATATATGTGTGTGTGTGTGTGTGTGT
>NW_004797478.1:278457-285293 GCF_000002075.1 Aplysia californica | reverse complement strand
GTGTGTGTGTGTAGTGAGATATAGCAAATCTGTAGGTATACAGTGGAGAGTGCGTAGTTTTTTTTTTAGGGGGAAGGGGCAGATATTGTGGGGATAAAGGGGAGGAGGTGGGGAGAGGGGATCGATGTGAATAACAGCCGGTTAGTTTTCTAAAAACCACGACGTACCCCAGTACAGCTTGTTGACGTTTGAAAACTACAATACTCTGACTTAATTCTTCAAGACTGGGTCCTTCAAAAGTCATTCATAATAATATTGTTTGAGTAGCTGAGGTTGACAGGGTAACGTGCACATTTTAATTATTGAAAATCTAGTGCTCCACGACTTCCTTCGCGAAGGAAAGTCTTTGGCCTCAAGTTTCATATCATTCTCAAAGACAGGATCTTTAAAAAACATCTAATATTCTTCCAACAGTGTAAAGAACAGTAAAAAGTAAAGTTGTTCCCGCATCCCACAATGGCAACTTCCAGGCCCTTCGGCATATTGTGGTAGGGTGGCCAGTTCCTTTCCACGCCGCCTATACTTTCCCAACTCGAAGTCATTTACGTAACCATTACTGTTGACTGGGCAGGAGGGAGCGAAAAAATCCGTGTCCGAACCGAGGCTCGTGCCCGGACTTTCTGTTTTGAAGACGAGCGCACAAACCGCTCTGCCACCGCACACTCAAAGAAGAGTAATCCCTTTTTTTAAACAACTTGGTGAAACCCAGGATTATTTGATTGTTTGAAACATATGGTTGGTGTAGGTGAAAGTAATATCGATCGTCCAGTCTTGTTGCTTAAGGTCTTTAATTAAAATAAACTTGCGTCATCAATAAAATCGATACAGTCTCCTAGGAGGAAGTTTGTAATATATTATTATATCAGTTTGTGTTGGGGGTCCTACAACTTTTTCTTTCACAGGCGCAATCGATTTGTTGCTTTTTTGTGCAGTATTTAAACGTACTGTGTAATTTTTAAAAAGCGCTTTACGTGAGCAGCAACTGCATCACGCAAAGAAAACGTTTCTTGCATGCCCTGTTTGCATGATTTCAGCAGGAAGAGGAAACTATAAAGCCAACAGGTAGATTTTTCTTCGGAAAGTCGCCACTCAACATGTTAGTTATTTAATATTTCCACCTCAAAAGTAAAAAAAACCCTGCAAGTTGACATTCTTAATTCTTAAAACTTTAACCAAGAAAGATTTCGTGAATATATCTTGTTTATGCCTTCTTACAGATAGAGTTTCATAATCATACAAGATGCTATAAATTTTTTGCAACGCTGATTCGTTCTTTGAAAGCGATATTATTTTCGAGTACAATGATTTTGTGAACTTCTTTGGATTGTTTAGCTCAAAGACCATGTTTCGTCTGCACACCTTACGACTTGGCTATGTAATCGCTTCTTTTATTGCTGTAAGTCTCGGATCTTTTCTAATACTTCAAACAATTTGTATCGTGTGTTACCGGCCTGCCGACTTTAGAGAAACAGTTTCTTTATCAAAGCTTGCCCTAGGCCAAGGGGCAGGTCAATTCTTCAGAAGTCAACGTGAAAAAAGAGGTTTTCTCAAATCTATGCAGATTTCTTCTAAAGACGGACACCGGGAAGGCAGAACTTTATCACATTTGGACATAAGCGAAGTGTTGGAAGATGAATGGTTGATGAAGGAGGGAGTCACACGCATTCACGGAGGGTTTAAAATGTCAGAGAGAGAAGAAACTCTACTTTCAAAGCTTTTTCACAAGAAGAAGTTCATCTACTTTGATAACGTCATCTCAAACCTCACTCTGACTCTTGATGAAGAAAGGGACAGTTTCATAAATTTACACAGGTAAAAAAACAACCCAGAATATCAAACCCAACTTGATCTACAGTGGGGTCAGCTTAAAGTGTACACGCTTTATTTGAACAATCGGTTGAAGTGAACGATATTCTGTGGTCCCGATTGAAACGCTACTTGTTTAAGTAAAAAAAAATAGTTGATAAAATGAACCGGTTTCATGGGGAAATAGGATATCGTTTAAAAAATGAGTGAAAGGGAAGAACGGACCGACAGTGTCACTGTCGCCATGCTGTTAAAAATAAAATTCTTTGCCTCGGGCTTCGGCAGATAGTCCCAGCTCGGCGTTGGCGACGACAATCTCAATCAGAAAGAAATAGCTCTAGTCAAGGCTCGCCCGCTGTGTTGTACCCCCACCCCACCTCCACCCTAGACCCACCACTGCGCGTAGCTACTGTTTCAAGCCCCCCCCCCCCCCCCCCGTACCAAAAAGGTTAAACTGAACCTCGGTTAATGTGTACACTTTCTTCTGGTCCCAATGAGTTCACTTTAAGCGGACTCCACTGAACTTTGTTTGTTCTCGAAGTACGGCAATGACTAACCGTGGACATTTTCCTTATGACTTACTTCTACTTTGGTGATTTATAGTATCTCTTTTTTGTGTGCTATTGGTACCATGAAGACACTGGAAACCAAGAGGTTGAAGACAAGAGAATGTGTCAGGGAGAAATTAAAAGTACAGACAAACCTCGTTATACCGCCCTCTCCTGTTATACCGCCAGCCCCATTAACCGCCAGGTTTTGCCAATGTACGAAAAGGAATGCCTATATAAACGTAGCACTTGCGCATTCATGCCGCCATCTGCCCTCTGCCAACTGTCTGAGTAGTACCGTCCTTAATTGACTAATGTAAGTTTCCCACGGTCATACCGCAAGTGAACTGGTAACCAGAGTACCTTGCACATTTTACACGGCACCCAATACCCATGCACGTCTCTGCGAGCTCAGTATTTTCTAGACGTTGTCGTCGCGCGCGTGTGAGTGTGTGTGTGTGTGTGTGTGTGTGTGTGTGTGTGTGTGTGTGTGTGTGTGTGTGTGTGTGTGTGTGAGTATGTGTGAGTCACAACGCAATGGAATCAGACGCTCGTCAATTTTGGGGCATATGGAGTTATTGGTTTCATCTAAAAGGTTGTTCATTTGCCTTGATTTGGATTTAAACCCCCCACCCCCCCCATCTATCTTGAACAGAAGTCGAGATATTTGTGATTGATGGAGGTAAGGTTGCTCGGTTTCAGAAATAAAATTAGCGAGAAAACGGCCGCCAAAGTTTGGTGACTTCGATAGTTCAAGAGTCCTTGGAAACTGTAAATTTACAATTTTTGTTCCTTTCATCAACGCTTTCCATGAAATTATTGAAATCCACACATAAATGTGTTTTGGACTGGACATACAAGGTTGTGATCCCAAGAACATAATTTCGAAAAAAAAAATTCAAAACCGGCCGAAAAATGCCCATTTTTCCGATTTCATTATTTTGACGAGCGCCTGATTTCAGCAATAGGCCTATATACATTATATAGTTCGATGAATGAACTCAAAAGAAGCGATCATCAAGTATTTTCTCGCGAGAGAAAAATCTGCAAAAGATCAATTGAAAAAGAGAGGTATCACCTGAAACAGAAATGTAAATATCACCGTGAAGAGAGATATACTTATCACCTGAAAAAAAGTATTATAAGGCGGTCAGAGATACATGGCGTAACTTATTGTCAAATATCTCCTTAACTATCGAACATAGATTCTCCAACTTTTGAACAATGACTTTTATGAATTTGTCTTGACAGGTGAATATTTTTTCAAACTATTTAACACTGTATTCTAGAAAATTCCTTAATAAATACTAATAACAAATCCCAGTCAATGGATTCTACAGATTATTAAAAGTTCACAGCTCAGCAATGTCGCTTTTAAAAGAAAGTCTATCATTTTTTTCTAATCGCAACATTATGCTTATTGAACGAATGTTTAGGGAACCTTTAGAGCAAAAATTGATTTCACTATAAAATTAATTTCTTGTCAGAGGTTTTACCTCTAAAAAGTGTCATTGGCGAGCTGTGGCGTAGGCCATATGCGTATGCAAACTGTGTGCGAGAAGCGGGAAGTGCTGTGAACAATCCCATTTCCCGTGTGATGGAGATTTATAGAATTTTATACAAATTTATGAAGAAAAGTTCTTTAATCGAGCCTCAGATATTGTTGAAAAATGTGACTAAGTTAGGACAAATTGATCCAAACTGATGTGCACAGTATGGGTGACACTGATTCACCCGTTAAAGAGATATTTGAGGATAAGTTGCACCACGAATTTTTGACCGCGTTATAGTTATCAATTTTACATGCCAAAGTGACGAACTTTCACAAATATATAGTGCGGTCAAAAATTCGTGGTGCAACTTTTTGTCATTATCTCCACAACTATCGAACATAGGTTCTCTAATTTTGGCACAATTACTTGTATCAATTTATCTTACTAGATCAATATTTTTGTAAACACTTGCTGGCTGTATTCTAGAAAATTCCTTAATAAATACTAATAAAAAAAATCCACGTGGGTGGTTTCTACAGATTTTTAAATGTTTACAGCTGGGGCAATATTGTTTTTAATAGCAAGTTCGTCATGTTTTTCTAATCGGGACATTGTGCTTATTGAATGCATGTTTTGAGAACCATTAGGGCAAAAAATACGTTCACTATGAAATTAATTTCTTGTAACAAGTTTTGCCATTAAAAATTGTCTTTGATGAGCTGTGATGTAGGTCATATGCGTAATCAAAATGTGTGAGAGAAGCGAGAAGTGTTGTGAACAATCCCATTATACGTGTGAATGTGATTTCAAGTATTTTATATGTAAATTTATGAAGACATTTATAAAGACTAATTATAAATCCAAGTCGGTGGTTTCTACAGACTTTAAAAGGTTTACAGCAAGGGCAATTTTACTTTTAAAAGCTGAACGCATGTTTTGAGAACCATTAGTATTTAGATCTAGTTCTAAAAAGTATTCATTTTAAAACTGATTTCATGTGACAAGTTTTGCCATTGAAAAGTATCATTGGTGAGCTGCGACGTAGGCCGTAATATGCAAAATGTGTGTGAAAGGTGGGAAGTGCTGTGGACAATCCCATTTTCCGCGTAACGGAGATTTATAGTATTTTATATGCTGTGCAAAGTATGGGTGACACTAATTGATCCGTTAAAAAAATATTTGAGGTTAAGTTGTTGTTGCTGTTTTTCTTTTTTGACTAACATTTTCCTACCACCCATCCGTGTGTATTTCCAAGTGGAGCATTAAATAAAACCTAACACTACACAGATGATCCCCACCTCCCATCAAATTTACCAACTGGCACGCTTGCAGGCAATATTCCACTGGATGGCAAGCACTGCTTTAGGAACATGCCTTACACCATGCCTGTACAATGAAACAAGGACAAGTAATATCCCGCTGTTTGAATTCCTCAGGTACGGTTACCCCCAAGACTCGCAAGTCTGCGCGACATCAACCCCGGATGTCCTCATCGTGGTGCACAGCGAGGCGAATAACTTTTACGACAGGCTGATGATCAGATTCACGTGGGCTGCTCCTAGGTGAATGGGGAGACTATAGCATAGATAATTAATTAATTTTACAGTATAGGCTGGACAACTACCAAAGTTAGTGGAAGCAACAGAAATGTCGTGTCTTTGGAGACTTGAGAATTTCATGGACGGAAAAGAAATCAACTGAGGAAGTGCTTAAAGAAGCTTGCTCGGGCCACTCATCAATAAAGACCTGTACCTGTTTAGGAAACGACACATTTTAATACAATTTCCAGGACACGTGTATCTCCTTACTTAAAGGCTTCGAGCTTCTTGTTCTTATTGGACGAATAGAAAGTAAAATAGACAGGAGTAGACAAATGGGTGAAGGGAAAACACCAGGGCAATGAAGGTTTTATGAGAGCACCCGGACGGAGCGACGTTTAATGGAGACTCGTGATCGTCGATGTCTATTTCAGATCTGCCACTTAAAGATGATCATGATAATTATGATGTATATACGCACCAGCTGACTATATTAAATACTGTTTTAGCTTCTTTCTTCTCTGTCTTTCAATATGTGTTTCCTTTCACGTTTTTGCATCTTGTGCTTTTGATTGTTTACCAGGAACATGATTGAGAGGATACAAATTCTGTACATTTTGTGGGGAGTCCTTGCATTCATCTATAATTCTTTGTTTGTCTTGAAATCTAAATCAGCGCATTGAGCCCTTCTTTGTGGAAATGCGCTATATAAATGCAATTTATTTTATTATTAAATGTTTCCTATTCTTTTTGACATATTAAAAACTCTAGATGGTCGAAAATTGAGGTACTGTATTTAATTCTCATATGAAAGGAAGACGGAACACAATACAAGTTTTAGGAGTGGGGAAAGTTGGCCTTTGCCATTTTTTCGAGAAAAAATCGGCTTTGGTTTTGATACAGGACACGAAACTCATGTTTTAAGTACGACGCAACGTGCCAGGATGTTAAGCATTTTCGGAGAAAAATTCGTACAACTGACGTGACACTGGCGGGTGTAGTCGGAGCACCATAACACATACCTGCGTACCAGGAGGTGTGATGTCTGGCTCAGAGGTCGCTGTCTAACGACCCGCCAGTGCTTACCGTAGCTAGCTGCTCTCGAGAATGTATTTGTCCATACGTTGATCTTATGGGTCTACGTCAGGCGTTGTCCCCTTCCCCCTTTTAGCCTTTGCTCTTTACATCTTGCCTTCACGTATTTCTCAAGTTTTATATGAACAGAATATTAGACTTTCTTCCTTTAATTTTGGGGTGATATCAAAACTAAGAGGTATTTAATGGGCGAACCTTCCTGTTAAATGTCAATCTTCGATATGACTGGATCAAGTAAGTGCAGGGTGTTGGCAATTCCACATATTGTAACGCACATTTCAAGACTCCTTCTCCTATCGTTAGTTAAAACAAGTCATCTGCATGATACCATTGAGTTTTTGAACCCCCCCCCCCCT